>NW_015388719.1:10104-43469 GCF_001527695.2 Protobothrops mucrosquamatus
TTGACAATTCCCTGGAACCAGGCTCGTGTCCCCTCCCGAGCTGCCAGTACCAGCCAGGAGGGACACGGATCTAATAAACATGTGGTTGCATTCAGCCTCCCCAGGACCCTGTCCACATCTTCAGGAGCAACAGAGCAGCTCACGTCCTGCTGTATTGCTCCATTTCTGAGGACGTACAGACTCATTTTATAACACCTTACGTGCTAAAATACCCCGGGAAAACCTGATCCCTTTTATGTACAACTACTATTATTGGACCGTCATGATACAGTTTCTTTGAATGAAGCTGTGTTTTGCTGTGTCTGTAAAATTAGGCCAATCCTGATTACCCTTTGATGATTTCACTGTCAATTATAATACATTATTATGTTCTGTCCTGTTCTGATCTGTTCTTTTTTATTTGATTCCAACATTTAACTTTTATTCTGATCTCTCTTTCCGTAATAAAGATTGATTGAGTGAGCTCTGCTTAAGCCTAGAGTAGGACTCTCTTCCAGGCCTCTCCCTCAGGCCTCCCATCTGAATGAATGAAAACTAGAGAGGGGAGGGGCTTTATGGGCACCCCTGTTCTCTCCTGACCGTGAGCTTACCGTAGGTCCAGATGAAAACACTTATGGGCTTAAAAAAGGTTACCAACTTCTTGATCTGGGCCAAAAGTCTGGCAAGAAATGGCAACAATTCTTCCTCCCCAGGGTCTTCCTGTTGCAATGCTAAGTTCCCAAGAAAGTACAATGGAGAAGGCCAACAGCTAAAACCTTCATCTCTGAGGGTTTAATTTATTGATTTGGATTTACAATAGGTCATTTCCAGTTTTACTTGGTAGCTGAGGGAACACAGGTAGTCCTTGCTTAGTGACTGCCTCGTTTAGTGACCATTCGCAGTTACAGTGGTGATGAAAATCTTCACATATATGACAGTGAGGAAAAAGATTCTGAAAAAAAAATACGGGTCTATGAAGCAAAGGAAAGCTGACCTAAGATCATAAGCACAGCCACAGTTTCACTTAGCAACCACTTCTCTCAATAACTGAGTTGCTGATTGCTAAACAATGACTAGCTGTAATGCGTATTTCTATCGATTTATTGGAATGTTCACAGAAGACATATCAATATGTTCAGTAGTAATACAGCAGACTTGTCAAACTCATGACATCACGTGACGTCGCGCAACGTATCGGGACGGTTTTGCCATTGCCGGCAATGGGGTGAGCGTGGCTTCCGGATGATGGAATGAGTGGGCCGGCAGTTTGACACCCCTGTAATAGAGCAAAAAAAGAAATAATCAAATGACAGTCTGTCATCCTCAGGTAAAACACCTTTGTGCTTACTATAAGAAGATCCTCGCAATTCTTACAATCAAATTGCAAATATTTGTTCAGTTTAGCATTTACAAGATGAACAATTTGCTGATTACAAAACATCAATAAATGGAAAAGGGACTTTTTTTAAACCTAATGAGTTTCCAGACATCATCCACATGCAACCTTAGTAACAGCAGGAAGATAGTATTTAGTCCCCTCCCCCCTTTGGCCTCCCATAGTTTCACAATGAAATCTAGAAACCTTCTAGCCACTAGAGCAGGGGTAGGCAACCTTGGCTCTTTTGTGACTCATGGACTTCAACTCCCAGAATTCCTGAGCCAGCCATGCTAAGGGGACAGGGAGAGGTTTCTATGCTGAGCTTTGTTGGCTCAGGAATTCTGGGAGTTGAAGTCCACAAGTCATAAAAGAGCCAAGGTTACCTAGCGCTGCACTAGGTATAAAATGAGAGCAAACCCCACTCCCTACTAGTGTGATGATGTTGCCTAGTTTGGTTGAAGAAACATCTGCAGGAAAACAATCAAGCTCTGAGAGCACCAACGACTCCATAGTTCAACCCTGAACTACAAACTTTTTCTTCTATCAAAATCTAGAATCTTTACAAAATATTATTTCTCTCTATTTTAATCATATAGCCATATTCATAAAAGAAATATCACATAGGAAAAATGTTCATTAAAATTAGCTGGCCAAGAAGGAACAGAACTTTCTAGATCCTTCCAGTGCAAGAAAATGAGAGAATGGCAGAGAAAATAAATCACACACACACACACACACTCATACACACACATAAAATAAAATTAGGTCACAAAAGCAATAACCCTCTTCATGTGTCTGAGTCATCTATATTTGTATCGCTGAATAGCCAAGAAGCGCCTAAATTGTTATGGAGCCTCTGTAAGTGTCCTTTAATGGCTAAATGATATTTGAGAACACGGAAGCAACAAAATAAACTATTCAGGGTTAATTTTGCAGGAAAGCACAAATTTCCCTTCTGAATCAATCCCCCTCACCAAATAACATACACTAAAGAACTATTGAATGTTGAGTGAAATTCTAAATATTGGGGTGCCTCATTCTAGTATTTTTATCAGGGAAAGTAGGGCACACCTTAATCGGTCGTGGGATTCAGCCAGTTCGCACCAGTTCGGCATAACCAGTAGCTAATTTTTTGTTGCCCAGGCCCAGAATGGACTTCCGGAAGCGGCATCCACACAGAAAACCGGTTGTTCACATATTAGAATTCCACCACTGACTTTAATTCAGCCTTATAAATAGCGTGGGATGAGTGTGCTAGTGCTGATATTCTTTCTCTTTTTACTCAAGAAGGATCAATTAATAACAATTAATCCTTGCGAGGCAAAGTAGAGGCACTGAAGATTGCAGCTGGAATGAGAATGTGATTGTCCCGTCAGAAATAGTTCAGAACAGTTTTCTTAGGAAAATTCTTGACCTCCCTCCGGGAACCTCCTACTGTGCATTTGAAACTGGAGGGTAAACTGCCCTCAATCTCTGTTAAAGTTCATCTGCCACTGTTAAAATGCTTTCAGAAGCTTAACAGCTTCTCAAAAGACCATTTACTTAATCTTTTTTTTTTTCCCCAGTATTGCCGGTGAGCAAACCAGGAGACAAACAGACTGGCCCACATTCCAAAAATGCCCTCTTTGCCTTTGCTGGAAGAATTTAAATCCCGGGAAAGGAAGAAAAAAAAATATTGATTTGCTCTTTGACTGGATAATAGCCAAGATGCCGATTTAGGGCAAGGTTTAAAATTTTGCTTCTGGCTGCGCAAACTTGGGAAATGATGTTACAGAATAGCTTCAGAGTTCTGGCAAGGTGAGTATTGCACATCTCCACTCTTGGCTAAAGCAGCCTGATATTTTTCAAGTTTCTATGGGAGTTTAGAAAAAGGTCTTGCTGATTTAAGGGATCCACTCGTTAAACTTAACAAAACCTATTAAGCATCTTTTCCAGACTTGAATCGTAGCCTAAAAAAAGTCTGCTTAAACAAGTTGGTGTTGTGCTTCTGCTCACACAGTGGACAAAGTACTTCTTCCAAATCATTTTCAAAGCATAAAATGTTCTAGCTGTCATTATGATGCCCTCACTTTAAGAAAAACAAATTAATTTCACAGTGCCTTTCCAAATTATGTCCTTGATATATCTTGAAGCCAGTTTTTATAACAAATTTAGGGTTACTAAAAGACATATCCTCCCTTTTGATCTCATGTTCTCTGGCAAGTATAGTCTTAAAAATCAAACATTGCCCAGCTTATTTTTTTGGAGGTGAGGGACTGTTTTCACAAGAGTAATCTTTGAAACATTCATATATTATGACATAAATAAATTGTCGGTTTCTTCTTCTTTTTCCTTATCCCTCAACCACCTTGGCAGGCTATGTCTATGTTATTTAATTTATTCCCTGATTCCAGCAGTTGACTTCAATCCAGCCCCTTCAGATCTGTAATTGCTGTAATCTGCAGATTACCTGACTCATCATAACTTTCTGTGGTGAAATCAAAAAAAGGCATTGTCATGGCTTCTATATTATTGCTAGCATATGTTCTTGAAAAATAAAGATTTTTCTGCAAAAATACTGGGAAATGTAAGTACTTTTTTTGTAATTTTGTTATAATTTTTGTCACGGATGCCAAGAAAGTTAAAAAGTGTGTCCTCCTTTTGCCCCTTTTGCCATCCTTTCTACTTGTCTGTGTTACCCTTTGCCTATTCAAATATCTGGTAACCCTAAATAAGTAGCTGTCTCCTATGATCAGGACTAAATGTATGCTATCTCTCCTTAGAAACAATAAAAAAAAAGATTTGGAAGTCAAAATACATAAACTTGGAAGCTGAATGGTTATTGATTGGCAGATGCAATATATCACCCATCAAAAGGCCATTTTAATGTTGCTATCTTCTAAAAAGAAGTCTGGACCTACTAGAAATTCTACATTTTTAGAATTGCCTGAGATCTAGTTTTAGGGTTAGCTATATATTATTTATAGAATTTGCTAGTGCCATAACTTCAGGCAGACAGTTAAGGTACTTAAATATTAGCTGCATTTGATGGCTTTTTCCCCTTCTTTTATTCTTTTTTTTTCTTTTTCTCTGCTATATTTTAGGCCTGTCACAAAAGGCTTTTTTTAGGTTTAAAATATAGCAGATTCAAAAAAATTAATTCATAAAATGCAAGTAAAATTATAAGTATTGCAGAGGCCTGCCTGAAGTTACAGCACTAATAAGTTCTATACTTAATGTGTTAGAGAGGAAAATGGAGAGAACACTTGCACGGGATATGTTTATAATAAACTGAGCGAGCAGAAGATGGAGGGGTGTACTTTGCTGGAATGCTGGCTATAGATGGGAAGATAAAGAAATTTCAAGACAGGCAAATGAATGAGGTGCTAATGGATGTGGACTGAATATACAAGTGAACAAACAGTGTAAAAGCAATACCTGGAGATTACTTGTGGAGACAATAAAGGAGAATCAAACAGCAAAACAAATCTTTGAAGGACAGAAGAATGGATTGAGATGAGGACTGAAAAGTTGTGATGCGCTGGAGTTGATGGAATTCTCTTAGTCCCTTAAAGTAGACCAGATCAGGGGCCAGCATTAGAAATATTGGAACTCTGTTTTATTGATAAAGGTCCTACTTTTCCTTTCTCTCCTTTTGATATCAAAGAGAGTTGAGGTGGGATCACTTTAACACCTTTTTCATTTCCTGGCTTTAAGTCACGTTTTGGCATTAGCTTCTCTTCTTCAAGGTCATATTTATAGTTCTCTACAGATCCTCAGAAAGAAAGGTGAGAAGTTTAAAAGACAACAGGCAGGATATAAAGCAGTGGATGGTCTAAAAGGATATAATAGTACTAGTTTGATTTTCTCTTATCTCCTGCCTTTAATTTTAATTTCTTTTGGTCAGTACTTGTACTCCTTTTCTAAATAAGAGATATAATATTGAACATTAAAATGCCTCTTACGCTGAAAGAGAATACTCTGAAGCATAGCTGCTGTATGCATTGTAAGCTTTGCCATTTTTCTTCCAACATCTTCCAATATATCCAATATAATTGCAATATATATGACAGTATAGAAAGTCACCACATCATCTTCTCTCCTTTCATCTTCAGGGTATCCTAATTTTGGAAACACATAGCTTTAAAGGGGAGAAAAAAAATATATATCCAGATTTCCCCCAGTGAAGGATATTGCAGATGCTCATTTCCATGGATGGAGAAAAAGTTCCATGGATGGAGAAAAATTCTCTTATTGGTCAGGGGAAATGGCCAGGGTAGGGCCAGCGGAGGAGGAAAGATGGCTGTAAATGGGCTGAGGCGGGAGGCTCGAGGCGAAGGAGGCGTGGCCAAGGGTGGGGGCCTAAAGGTCCTAGACCAGGGGTAGGGAACCTTGGCTCTTTTATGACTCGTGGACTTCAAATCCCAGAATTCCTGAGCCAGCATGGCTGGCTCAGGAATTCTGGGAGTTGAAGTCCACGAGTCATAAAAGAGCCAAGATTGCCTACCCCTGTCCTAGACCCAAGAAGGAAGTCCACTTTTTTGGAAGCTCCCTTGTTGTGAATGATATTGAAACTTTCAGGTTCCCTTTTGTGCACCATCTAGAGGTGTTGTTACAATATGGATGACTATAAAAGTATTTTTAAATAAACATTTTTTAAAAATCATCCTTGGTTTGGGATAGCAGTGGCCTGTTGTTGCTATGGTCATATTGTGGCACTATTCTTCAGCAATCATGAAAGTAAAGGAATAAGCAGTGAAGGATAGCAGAACAACAAACCACCCACACATGTCTGGGAGGAGAGGGAAAGAGAGAAATAGATGCACAGAAAAAGAAGACTTTCTTTCCCCTACTCTGTTTTATTTATTCTGAAACAGAATACAGAAGATGGAAAGCCTTATGAACACCTATAAAAGGAGCCTTATGAACAGCTATAATTCAGCACTGATACATTGTGTAACCTTTTGATAAGTGTTTTTTTTTAGATCTTCTGGCTGGGCTACTTTATAAAGTTTAAAAATAAAGAGATGGGAGAACATCGTCTTGGAAGATCTTGAGGGAAAATTTAGATTTGTACTTTGAATGAAGATGCAGAATGTAAGCCTCTTGTTAGTAATAAGATCAGCTTGAGTGGTGAAGCTGGAGGGAAGTGTGGGGTGGTCAAAAGAAGTAAACAAGCTTTTTGAAAAACACACATCACACACTAGATGGATAAGACACAATTTTGAAAATGACTATTGCTCCTGGATGAGATTCACATCAGCCAAGCTAAGCCATGCTTTCTCTCTCCCTCTCTTCTCTTGAAAACATAATGTGTGATGGGATAACAATAGGTCTCCAATATTGAAGAGGATGGGATTGTTGTAATTAATAACATGAATATCATTTAGGGAATAAACTATTGTACTTTTAAAGAGTACACTTCACAGACCATGAGAAGAGTCAGTATGAAGGGAAAGAAAATGAATTTCCCTATTTACTGAATGTTGCATTAGTGCTTGAAAACAGAGCTGGAAATAACAGCCTAGTTAAAGCAGGAAGAGAATGGAACAAGAATGTATTTAAACCTCTATTGCATGTACTAGAAAAATCCTTTCACAAGAAGGGAATTCAAGAGGGACACAACTATTGCCATGATCCCTATGTCAGCCTCCAACTGTGACACTATTAGATATCTGCCAAGCGGCATGGGAGAAAGGAGCTGAATTAAGCCTTAGAAGACATAGTCTAGCAAGTCACCACATCACGTGATGTGTCACGACATATCACAACTTTTTCCCCATTGCCAGAGCTGGGGTGGGTGCAGTTTCGGCATGGAGCATCCGGCCTGCAGGCCGGCAGTTTGACACCCCTGGTCTAGCAACTCAAAACTCATTTCATTGAGAGTGGAACGGCCTGTCTATAATGGAATCAGTGTGCCCTGGACTTGGTCTTCACAACGACCAGAGCTTTATCCCCTCTTTTAATGTATGTTTATAGTTTGTATGTACACTGAGAGCTTATGCACTGGAGACAAATTCCTTGTGTATACAATCACACTTGGCCTATAAAGAATTCTATTCTATTCTATTCTTTAGTGACTGACAATAGGATCAAAGGCTCTCAGTCCAAATAACTATTTAACTAAGATCTGTATTTGCCCACCAGAAAGCTTTCCTTTTGATGACACCCAATAGCTTATCTTCACTGCAGTGGAAGAAGATGTAACAATATCCTAGTTCAAGATCAAATAGGCCTCTATCAACTAGGACAATCGCACAGGTCTTATTGTGCTGCTTTGTCTCAACAGACTGGAATTCAAGCTTCCTAAACTGAAGGTTACATCTAGCTGGAAAAAAAGGATACCAGTCTGAAGAAAAGCAAGATATCTTCAATAAACCCTTCCAGGATCCCCTATGTAAGCAATTCAAATTTCATCAGGGAACAAAGATGATATTAAAACAACACAAGGATGACCTTTCCAAACAAGATTGTGCAGACATTCCCCATAATTCTTCCCATTTATACTGCTGATCATCGGTCTCGGTAAAGCAGTGATAGATGTCCCCACAGGATATCTCCATAAGATAATGTTATCAGAACCATTAATTTTTCCTAGATCATTCTTTTTGTTAGTCAGAGTAATAAGGATAAGCATGCCAATGAGTTATCCAATCTTCCTATAAACTTATTTAAATAATGAAAGGGAGCCTAGAAAATCTTTACAGGGCCATCAGCTGTTTGGTAGATCAGACCATTAATCCAACCCAGTCACCTCAATCACCACCAGAACTACCCAGAATTTCTTTCTTGTGAAACCCACCTTTTATCCCCTATTTTTTCTCAGCTAGGTTCTGTAAGATCTACCTATATAAGCATGTTCCCAGCTAAGTGGCAGCACCTAGACAAAAGTGACAAATGTAAAAGCATGCAAAAAAAATGAAAATTCTATGCAAAATTGATTCTAGTTTGTATTAGAATATCACTGGGAAATTTTGATGTGGGTTAGGGTTGGGTTGGGAATTTGAAAAAAAATATATACCAGAAGATGACAAGGCTAAGTACTTCCATGATGTTACCAAGAAAACAACATGGAAGCATTCGTGAGAATCAACTTGAAGAAATTAACTTGAAGAAAATATTATCTTTTATGTATGCTTATGGGTTGAGAGTAAATTGCAGTGGTGCTGCTAAGCCCAAAATATATAATAATAGTCTGCAGCCTTGTAGATCCTCCAACATTTTCCAGCTCTGAATTCCCGGAGGACCCCCAAACGTTTTCTAAACAGGCTATGTTCATGTATTAAACTGACAGCTAGATGAATTTCCATTAGACAAATGCTACTGTAACTTCAAATTGCTTTCCCAAGGCTAATTACGACCTTCTGAAACTAGGGAGGGTTCCTTCTGAAATATATGCTATGGCTCATTCCTTATAGGACAAAAGCAGTGTGTTAATTGGAATAGAGAAACCTATTACCATTCTACTTGTGTAGACTGTGCATCCTCAACACAGCCAAAATCTTATCACTGTTATTTTAAGTAAATAGACCAAACTTTAAATAGCCAAACTCTGGAGCAATGATAAGGACAATAAAAGGATGTAGCCTTAATGAGTGGCAAGGAGCAGGCAAGCAGCAGACAGGAGACAGAACATAGGAGACAGTTGGTGGATTTGCCAAGAAGGTGAGAAGTTAAAATGGGTCAAGAAAGAAGTCATGAGGAAGACAAGGAAGCAGGTGTTAATAGCAAAGGCAAGGGTACAGATGGCAACATGACAAGAAGGTATCCAGGAGAAACAAGAGAGATGTCACTTCTCAGACCCTCAAAAAAGCATTACATGGTTGACATCTCGAGAGCCAAGCTATTGCTCATCATAAGAACTAAACAGATCATTTAAAATTTAAACTTTCATCGGATAAAAATCCAACACTACATTCTCAGAAACTACTGTACAGTATTAGACTTTGGAAAACACCAACCATAAATTGTACATTGTTTATATCCAATGACAAAGACTTTTCAATACCTTTCCAGTAAGCTGTTTTAATGTAGTTCACCTATTCATAGATGGTAGTATTTTAATTTCTTACAGGCATAAGATTTATATTGTTGTAGTTGTTTAACATTGCTAATTCTGGTAGTGAATACTAAATTGTAACAAAATCAGCATTATAATTTTTAATACATTTGCATTAATGGCCTTCAATAGGTCTTTGAGAGACTAACTCTCAAACTTTAGTTTTTAAATACTAAATAAGAAAAAAATATATAATGCAGGATTATATGATGCATCCTGATGAGATAAAAAGATGCGGGGAGAGGGTTAGATCATGGTCTATGGGACTGGGGATAGATGACATTACTTGCATTATAACTAATTGGCATGATCATTTTTTATCAGATCCCTTAAGTACTCACTATACATATTTATGTGTGCTCATGTACACATATAGTTTATTAGTGATGAAAGAGTTGTGGCATTTTCAAAAACTGTGAAGGTACAAGTTAATACCTTTTATTGAAGAAATCAAATGGGAATTAATTTACATTAAGTGTATATTTGCTATCTGATTTAAATAGATATATGTTACATATATAAAAGGTAAAATTGCTTCTAGCAGCATTAGAATCCCAGTGAATGTATTGGTTCTTGTAGGTGAAGCTGCATCTGTACTACTTTAGTTCCCCCACCCACCCACTGCTCCTATGTACCTGTATTAGGCAAATTAGGATGGCATTACATCTATCAGCATGCTACTTTCTACCCATTTTATCCTGTAGTAGAGCAAAATTCTCTTGAGGGCTTCTGACATGTAAGGCCTGATCTACCCGCTATTGCAAAATGAGACAATAATGAGGCAGAGGAACCCTGAGATTATTCAGGCCTGCATATTCTTTCCATCAACTTTAGTTATCGGTGAGGCCACAGATCACATTGCTTTTGCTCTTCCCACACAATGAGCAGTATGTAATTTTATACTAGTTTTATGTACAAGTTCTCTCTGTGTGAGGGCATAAAATTTTGCAACAAGGACAGAAGCAATTGGAAAAAAAGGTTGTCTTCAGGTGCCTTTCTTTGCCACTTAGCCTTCTGAAGAAGCTAACCTATGGGAAATCCACCACTAGACTTGCAGTCATTCCCATTGGTTTGCCAGATCCTCAGAGGTGCTTTTACCCACCCAGAAGCCATTTATCTATAGCTTTCTCTGGCATTTGCATTTGTTGGACATGAAATTGGCTCCTGTGAATTGGGGGGGGGGGAGGAGGAAGCATTGCAATTCCTCTATCTGCTGACCACACAATGCCACAAAATCAAATCATTATGCCACCTGCTGCTGGGTAATTTTGCAGGAGAGCATCAAGCCAACCTTAAGAAATCATTTGGACAGCAGATACACACTCTACCACCCTAACCTAATTCAGTATTACTTATCTCGCCAACACCTCATTATGTAGCAGTGAGAGCACCCGTCCTACTGGGTCATTTGGCAGCTGGTCAAAGAAAACAACATTATTTGACCATGAGGTTGTTGTGTCTTATCTTTATTAGGTGTTTTGCTGGTGCTTTTAAGGGTTTAGTTTTGCTTTGTTTCTGGCCATATTCACCGGTTGTTTTTGTTTTTGTCAGAATCAATGAGCCAAATATGCGCAAGCTAAAACAATTTCTAATTTTTCCAATAGCAGTTTATGGTCTTGGAATTCCAATCTCTGTTTATTCACTTGTTATTGCTAGGTTTGCATTTTGGCCCTCAACAAATATTGCATCAATGTGACTCCAGTGGAAAATGTAGAGTGTCAGTCAATACCTGTAATTATCATTTTAACAACTTTTCCTCCTCCTTGCATTCAGGCACCATGAATCAGCTATACATACAGCCTTTTCAATTGAGGTCTTTTTGTGTGCAAAGGATAATGTACTTTTTTACCTTCCAGAAGAGCTGGATTGTTCGCTGGACGGTTTTATGTTGCATGTAAATAAAACAGCAGCTTCAGCAATTAACTCTCAGAATGACTTTGTGCAAACATAGATGTCAACTGGTTAGATCAAAGCATTAGACTTTATTTTATTTCCTCAAGTAAAAAAAAATCTTCAGTTTACATCCTTGCTTATTAAGGTGCTTTTTATAACTTTATCTTTCTTGCATATGATCGTCATCGTCTAGACTTAGTGGCTTGTAGGAGACTAAATGAGCTTGTTGTTCTGATGTTTAAATAACATCATCCTGAAGACCTATAAAAGTTATACCTTTACTTGCTTATCCTAGCTCCACTCAGCTTTAATTATTTATATGAACAGACAGTAATGTTAGAAAGCTTCCACAGATTCTACATTTTGGAAATATCCTGCAATTGAAAGAACATACTCCATTCCAGTTTGGCATTATTGACACCCAGAACAGACATGTCCCAAGCAGGAGATCTGACTTGGTTGTCTTAATTTAATCTTCCCACTCCTTCCTGTTAACTTTATAAAATTGTTAACCTTATAAAATTGATGACAAACGTATAGAAGTTATCAATGAAACAAGTTTAATCCTCCTGGCTGAATGACCAGTGCTCTCCATGTTGACTTTGATTTAGTGATAGCTCCAAGGGCATTCCAGCAATTTATTTGAACCCATCCATCCACCTTATTTGTCACCTTCTCTTTCTTCTAATTTCAATAGCTTTGCCAATCATAAGCATTTTTCTCCCTAATTCTTCATCTGCTGTGTGTTTCTGCTTGTTGACTATCAAGTCAAGGACCTGTCAGTTTCTATTGGGCCTATTACTGATTGGCTGATTCTTCTTGCAGTTCATAGTACACTTTGTAATAGTCTCCAAATATATCATTTGAAGTTGGTTTCTTTCTCTCAATGTTTCTCTGTGAACTTTTATAGCAGTACATCCCAATGCACTGGAAAATACTTGCATTAACTTTCTGATATTTAGTATATTGAAAGTCCTTCTCTTTCATGATCTTGTCTAACTGAGAGAAGCCTTTTTCCATTGCACTGGCTCAAAATGGTCCAAGGCCACCCGAATTGCTTTATCAAGGTGAATAAGGTGGCCTCTCCACTTCAGTGAAGTGAAGCATGTTGCCTCCATCACCAAATTGCTTTGTCAAATAGAATCTATGTCACTTCACACAAGTCCACCGCTATTTCTCCAGCATATTGTCCATCTTTATTCTTGAACTTTAATAGAAAACAAAGCTATCAATCACTTTCACTTCTTTGCCTTCAACTCTAATGTGTAAGTATTCATATAAGCAGAAATGTGCTATACATTTAAAAATAACTAAATGAACTCTATGCTCACTGAGCATGCAGGTTAGCATTATCTTCTTAATATCCAGTTTTTTGCTCAGATTTTTCAATTTTACTTTCGCAATGAGGCCTTCTAAATTTTCTTCCCTTTCCCTTTCAGATTGTATACCCACTGAACCATTTAAAGGTGCAGGAAATGCAGCAAGTGTTAAAGTGGTAGCACATCTATGCCATCAAATGGAGAACAAACTTTGGTAGCCTAAAGCTAGGGAAGTAACAGCAGGCCAGTTCAGAAGTGTCTAATAATTTGCAGCAATTTGGGTCCTTCTTCCTCACAGTCTGAATCTTTCTGTACCAGACTCCCCAGAGGCAGTGACAAATGATTGTAATTTGGCTGGTATGGCATTTCAGTAATTTCAGTCTTACCTATCTCACTGGCTTTTCACCATTTCATGGAATGGTTCCATTTCTCCATCATTCCCATTATGTGTGGGAGTTCCTTTGGGTTCAGTCAACTGAGCGTTAAAGATTTTATTTCTTCTTTATATACCTTCTACCAAAGTCCCTGACTTTATCTTCCCCTTCAATTATCACAGCTACATTGACAACTGTTCATCCATCTGCCCCTGCTCTTAATAATAACATGTAAGAATCTTTTTTTCCCAACAGTCTAGTCAAGGTTTCTGATTGGAGGTGCTCTCATCGTCTTCTTTTAAACACGAGTAAGGCAGAGATTATTGTATTCCCTCTTGATCATCCCCTCTTGTCTCAATCTCAATTTCAATTTCATCTCATCATCTCCTCTCCTTTCCCCTCCTTTCCCCTCCCCTCCCCTCCTCTCCTCTCATATTTCATATTTCACCAACAATTTACAAGGAGGGCAAGCAAATGATCCAAATTTATGTTATAGAATTTTCAAATTCAGTCTAGTTTTTATGAGGGTTCTCCCTTGTTTTTCAGTTTTCCTAATACTGTCCTATCTATCTGAAGATACTAGACCCAGTCACAGAGAATATTTACTGGAATAAAAGCCTGTACAGTATAGCTGGCCATCACCTTCACTATATACAGCTCCATAGATTCAGAATACCATAGAAGTGCATATTGACCTCAAGATTCTGGTAATTGTCTGATTGAGTCAGCATGATTTAACCTAAAGTAATTTAAAAACTGCTCTGATTCAACACAGTCTGATTTATAAGAGAGACTTTGTTAATATAACATATATACATATATATATATCTATGCACACATTATATATATATATACACACACATACATACGCGCACATACATGTACATGTATATTTTTATAAATTTTACTGAAGTTTATCTTAATATAAAATACAAATGAAGATAAAGACAATAGGAAAGGTGTGGAGGGAAAAAGAAAGGGAAAGGAGATGTGAAGAAAAGAGAAAAATAAAGCAGCGACTTCCAGCTTTTTTTGGTGCAGTAAATTAGAAAGTAAAGTTAGAATCTCAACTTTCTACTTTTATACAATTAGTAACTCCCAGCTATTTTATGGCAACAAACTAATCAATCATCAAAACTCAAAGTGAAAGTCTGATTTTTTCTGTTTCAAGCATAAAGTCTAGAAGGTGTCTCCAAGTAGAAACAAAACTGTATACAGTATCTTCTTTTTCTTACTTAGGACAGTTAATTTTGCCGTGTCTGCCAGTTCCATTACCTTTTCCATTCATTCTTCCATTGTGGGAATTGATATACTGTGGCCTTCCATTTTTTCATATGTAAAATTCTCATTGCAACATACCGTATATATATTAACAAAGTTCCAAATTTTTTTTCAAGATCTTTATTCACTAGCCCTAAAAGAAAAACCTTGCTTTCAATTCTCTTTCAAGTTATAACTCAGTGTAAATTTCAGTTGTTCCATCCACATGTTTTCTCACTACTCAAGCATTATATTGTAACTAAAAAAAATTGCTGGTGGAATCATGCAGTTTTTAACATATTTGTTTTCCAGGTTCAGCTTCAATAACATTTTATAAACCTTGCCAATAACCTATTTATCATTAGCATGAAATACAATTTCAAATTCAGTTTTTACAAATTCAGAACCATAACTTTTGTTATCTAAATTATATATTTCAAATGTAAATATGTGAGCTAGTGATAGACATGCCCTTCTGTCTCCAATTCTTCTTTCAAGTTCAAATTAGATTCACCTTGAGTAAAGGATATTATTTCACTATAAATCCACCAATTTTGCCTCACCATCACTAATATAACTTATTGTCCTCAACCATAACAATAATAATGTAAAAAAGAATCCAGATTCAAAGTAACTTAACACTTGAACAATTCACCTGTTTCTATGTAGGTTGGCAGACAATTGTCCCTTCAGCCACTCCTACTTTCCCCACAATTTTTTAAATAAAAGTTTTATTAATTTTTATGAATTACAGTGTTTAGTGCTTAGTAAACAACATGTTGTCTGGGTTCAAATATTAAACATTGTCTTCTTCAATATAAATCTGTTCAATACTACACAATCCAGTATTTTTTTCCCTGATCCTCCTCTCTTCTCCATATTTTTTCTATTTTCCCCCTCATACACACTTACATTTTTTGGTACTGTTAATGTACGCAGAGTTAAATATAAGCATCTTTATCATATTTTACTAATATCATACAAATAACAATAATATCAATTCATAAATTAATAATGTCAATTCATTAATCAATATCCTGTTTTTTGTGCTCTTGTTAAGGTTTGATTTCCCATCAGTATTTGAAATATCTTTATCAGTTATGATTTTCTCAATATTAATTATATTTACATAGCTAAATGTTTTATTCATATCAATCCTCCTCTTATCTTCATATTTTCCATATAAAAATGTTATCTTACTTCTAAATCATATCTTTCATTATAAAAGTCTAATTATATCTAAGGGTCATCCATTCTTTTAATCTTATTCAAGCAAGTATAATGCCCCCTCTAAAAGGTCAAATCTTCTGTTTTTTAAATCTGACTCTCGCTTTCTTTCTTTGTTAAGTAGTTTTCCAAGCCAGGACAATTAGATTGCCCAGGAATTTTGTTTCTATTTTTGTAAAAATTGATTGGCATGAGAAAGACAATTTAGGTAGGGTACTTTTGAGCGGGAATTGTGCCCATTTATATTCTTTAAACAACTCCCAGTTCCTTTTTCCCTCCATCTCTCTTTTCATTCCCTGTCTTCCAAGTTGTGACATTTCCCCTAACAGCTCTATATTCCATTTTTTAAAATCTTCTTCCTTGTCATCAGATATATTTTGCAGACCTAAGGGATAAAAGGTCTGTTGCATTTTCATTGTTATAGCTAAGTCTTGCAGTATTTTGCTTGTATATAGTCTTTTATATTTCCCTTCTTTTATCTCTTCCACCTCTAAATCCATTTCCTCTGTTTCGTCTTCTGATTTCTGGTTTTTTTGTTCATACTTTGTAGTTATTATCTAGGAACTTTCTAGTTGTAGATTTAATTTGGAGATTTGCTCATTAATATTGTCTAAATTGTTTTTAGTCTCATTATGGTTTCTTTTTATGTCCTCTTTGCATTCAACAATTGTTTGGTAATTTAGTTGTAGCATAGAATATATTTCTTTCTGAAAGGTGTTTGTTTTTTCTTGAGGCATCATTCCTGGAGATCCTCTAGTATCACCAGTCTCAGTAAGAATAGATCAAATTTTCCTCTAGTTTTCTGGTCTTTATATGTATCCTTTATAATCTAATACAGTGGTTCTCAACCTTTTTAATGCCGTGACCCCAACCGGTCGTAAGTCGAGGACTAAACCGGTTGTAAGTCGAGGACTAAACCAGTCGTAAGTCGAGGACTACCCAACCGGTCATACGTTGAGGACTTTCCCTGCCCGGGAGTGCCGCACATGCGTGGTTCTGCCCCGTGAACTGGCCGAGGCGTAGCTGGCAAGCGGCAGAGATGGAGCAGGCTGACCACCAGCTGGCCCAGCCCAAGGGAGGTAAGGCACCCGCCAGAAAAGGGGGGAAAATGGCGGACAAAAAAATGGCAGACAGCCTTGCTTGGCAACCCCCATGAAATGGTTGATTGACCCCAAATGGGGTCCCGACCCACAGGTTGAGAACCACTGATCTAATAGATTCCAAAGTATAGGTTTAGTCCTGAAAGCAATATTTTATAGTGATCCTTTGTCTCAAGTATCCAAAAAAATGTCAATCAGGCAAGGTTATAATCCACAATATTCAAAGTGTTCAAAATGTTCAACCTCTCTGAAAGCAGCTCAAAAGTCTCTCCCAGGCAGGCATAGTCCAAGGTCAATTTTTTCTTTCTCTCCCACTCGCTCTTGAAGTTAAAATGCAAACTCAGTAGGTATTTATAATCCAATAAGGTCAGGATGATAAGTATGCCAAAATATTTTCCTTTATTGCCAGCTGTTCTCCCGAGCTAGGAATCACCAAGCAGCCAGGAAGCAAATTATAGTGCTATACACAAATCTACCACTAGATGTCATTCCATGTCCATTTTCCACTCTTAAAATAAAAGATGGATTTCTTATATTTCGGCTCAATATGTTTTTTTAAGAGAAAATCTTAACAGTTATCTCAGTTCTCAGATTTATCAAAACTGTAGCTTTATATTACTTCCACTTCAGTATTGTATTTTTCTATCCCCCATAAAATTAAAACACCACTTCCGTTTACATTCGGAGGTTTTTAGCTTCTTAGGAGCCTTTCCCAGGAAATTCAGTTGTAAAATAGTAAAGAAAGGATCAATATTCTCACCCAGTTCCAAACATGCTGTTTACGATGTATTAATTGATGCTTTTTTCTTCTTCAGTTGTCAGCAGCTAATGTAGCAGGTCTTTCCCCTGCTGGTTTGGAGGGCTTTCCTTGGATTGAACAGAAAGACCACTGTATCTCCATAATCGACAAGGTACCCCTCCTCTTCATCACCTCTTTGGGGTGATTTTAGGCCCTTTTTAGGACCCCCAGCAGGGTGAAATCGGGCATGGAAGGCAGGGCCCTGCCTTCCTGCGTCCCATTTTGTCACGACGCAAACCGGAAGTCTTCTCCCACAATTTTAATATGACTTGCTAAAAGTATTTTTTTTACAATTTGCCTATTTTTCTTCTTTCCTTTCCTTGATTTTTAGTTTCACAAAAAGAATATCTCCACTATAAAACAAATCAAACTAAAAGAATAAAAATATAAAAACATTATTAACTTGAAATTAAAATTGCATCCCAATAAGAATGTGTAATTTCAATATTGATGGATAGATTGACAGATTGTAAAAAGCCTCCAGAAGAGCTCTGTTTTGACCAAATTCCAGAAAGCCAGAAGAATCAGGAAAACTCAACTTTCTGCAGAAGATTATTCCCCAATATAGAGACAGTGAGGAAAAGACATTTCCTCCTAGCTTTACCCCCACCCCTTCCCACTTTGTGGAAGTGGAAGGTGATTTTTTAAAAAATGTTTCCTGCGAGAAGTTTGTATTTGACAGGTCAATTTAGTTGAAGAACAGGTTCCTGACAAACCATATAGGGATTTATAGTTAAGAAGAACATTTTAAATTGTATCCAGAAATTTACAGACAATCAGTGCAGGGCCTGAATAATGATGTAATATGTTTCTGGGACCTAACAGAATAATAGAGTTGGAAAGGATCTTGGAGGTTTTCTAGTCCAACCTCCTGCCAGTTAGCATGCTGGTCGCTAGATTGTGTACCAAGAGTAATCTTAGTGCCCCTAAAGGCAGACCATGTGTGCAGTACATTGCAGTACCCAACCAAACACTGAGAAAAGCATGAATTATTATCTTCTATTACCAAATAGGACTATACCTCTAGACCAGCTAGAGCTGGGCATAGATCCTCCTGGTCATAGCCTCAATCTGCTCCACAAGCACTAGTCATGACTTCAGCAGGACCCTGAAGTCATAGACCTGCTCCTCTCTCCAATGCAGTGCCACCACCAAGAAACAATACAGGGGCTGATAGAAATGCAATGAACAGACAGCAGTTTTGTCTTATCTGAGTCTTCATCCTGCTTCTCCCATCCAGACCTTAACAAACTCCATAAACTGAGAAAAGACTTCAAGCATATTACCAACAGGCTCTGACTCAATGAAGCATCGGTTGGCTCACCCCTATGAAACAGATTCACAAATCAAAGCCGCAAATTGACATATGACCTTGCCCTCTTGATGGTTTAAAGTACTTGTGGAGAAATGAAGAAGGAATGCCCAAGGTGACATTAAAAATGGGTTGGTAGGGAACATGAATATATATACATATTTTTGTATGCAGATGATGCTGTATTTTTACCATAGGACCTGAATGCTTTGCAATGAATATTAGAGGCAGACTATGGATCTGAAAATTAATAAATCAAAGACCAAAGTAGTTAAGTTTGACAGGAAAAATGGAGTGAATTATTGCAAGCTGGACTAAGTGGCAAATAACCTGAGCCAGTAGATAAATATGTATACCATGGCACAATGCTTATTAAAGTTAGGAAAATGGATGGAGAAAGGTTAAGATGTGCAAATACTAGTAACCATGTTGTGAGATTATGTGGCTTGTGCAGTGAATATTTATGAAAAGAGGCAAATAGGTATGTGTATAAGAATGCGTTTATGCCCAATTTGTTATAAGAAGTGAGGATCGAGTATATCAGGAGAGAGAAAAAGTGCAATGCAAAGGGAGTTTTTATGAAGTACATGTAAGGGGGAAGGGAGAAACATAAGGGAGTGAAGTTTGCCTGTGTGAAAGCACACAGAGCATATTAGCTAGGTTGGTAGTGGAATGTTTGCAAGAAAAAAGGCAATCTTGATGAATCCCCAAATCCCAAGACATAGGGTTAAAAACAAATGGTAGAATTTGGGACTTGGGGAGCTATGGCAAATTGAAGATGACACTGCAAAAGCAGAGACAACCAGTCTTTTTTTTTTTTTAACAAATTTTATTAAATGTACATTTAAAAACAGAAATGGACATGATTCAACTTCCCTGGCTTCAACAGTGCTATTAGTATTACCTCATGTTACAGAAAGAAAAACAGAAACTTAAAATACATTCTATAACAGGACAGAGTATAACAAACTGTGCGTATAACATCTGTAAATTTTTTGATGAACCATCTTTCAATCATCAACGTTGTATTTACATATCATTCAGTTGTGTCCTAATATAGATACTAATAAGAAGTCCTTATAATATCAACTAGTCAATCGATAATCATCTCAGCGATCCTCCTTATCTCTAACCAATCGTACAAATTTTTCCAAATTTCATAATACTCTGTTTCAGTTTTATTTTTAATCTCTAGAGTTAACCTGTCCATTTTGGCACAGGATAAAATTTTATTTATTATTTCTTCCTCAGTGGGGGTTTCCTTTCCTTTCCATTTTTGGGCATAAGCCAATCTTGCTGCGGTTAAAATATGCAACAGTAAGTAGAAAAATGCTTTGCTAAATTTATCATTAATAATCCCTAATAAGAAGATTTCTGGTTTTAAAACAGTTTTTTGTAATAGTATTTTTCTAGCCAATTTTTTATCCGATTCCAAAAATTTTGCGCCTTTGAACATTCCCACCACATGTGATAATAAGTCCCTGGAAGCCTTCTACATTTCCAGCATGTTGGTGAGGTTTTTTTATCTATTTTTGCTAGTCTTGTAGGGGGAAGGTGCCATCTATAAAACATCTTGTATAAATTTTCTTTGTAGGAGGTGGCTAGCGTTAACCTCCTGTTTCTGTCCCATAATGATTGCCAATTATCTACAGTAGGTCAATACTGTAACCAAAATTTTTACTCCAGATTAACATTGTTTCTTTTACCTGTTCTTCTAATAAATCAATTCCTAGAAGGATTTTATCTAATTGTGTATGCTCTAATTTTAACCCTGGTTCTTTTTTGTCTTTTCTGTATCGCGACTGTATTTGTAAGTATGCCCACCATTCCAACTCTATACCATCTTCTGATAATCTTTTCCTTGTTTTCAGATCCCCATTCTCGTCTAAGATATCTTTGTATGTAATTACTCTTCCTAAATTTATGAATTTGGAGTGCATGAATATCTCTAATATGGATAGCCAATTGGGAATTTTTATATAATTATTTTTTTTTTATTTTTGTCCACACGTCTAATAGTGCCTGAGAGACAACCAGTCTTATTTGGGGAAGAAATACATGCAAGGTGAAGTAGCAGGTAGCCCAACTCTCATCTCCTTTTGATGTCACCATCCCACCCACCTGCCAAGATGATGAAGTAGTGAGAGTTTGTGTTTTCAATTGCTGGAAAATGGGGCTCTCTTAATTGGTTGCCTTGCTTTAAGGCATGCCCAGTAGCTAGCTGCAAGATAAGCTTTCAATGCAGGCAGTGAAGGAGGCAGAGGAGAAGAACAGCAACAGGAGGACATTCAAGGAGAAAGTAGGAATGCTCACAGCTGCAATTCCTTTAATTTTCAGACATACTGACAAAGGTTAATTGCCATTTCTTACATGATTACTTTCCGCCTTTCACCTGCCTCTAATATAAGCTGTCAGTCTTTTAAACACTTGTAGTTTTCAAGCATGAAAAACAGTTTTCCCAACTTCTCTCTCTCTCTCTCTCTCTCTTCTCTGAATTAATGAACCAAAATGCTTATCAGCAGATTAGAATATTATTGTCATGCACACATGGTGAACTCCCCCCCCCACTGCCCCAAAAGATATAAAATATATATTAGGCTAATTTGACATAAGCCTAAATATGTAGCCATCAAGGTCCAAAAGCCTAACAAGGTTAATTCTTCCATTGAATTATTTCTTGCAACAGGTTATGCTTTAAAAGTGGCTTGCATGGATTTTATTACGGTGCTAATATCTCTACGTGTATGTATAGAAACTTTTCTTCTAATACTTTGCCATGTGCATATAATAGAAGACATATCGGGGCTGTAATCAAGACCAGGAAATTAAAAAAAAAACATCTTGAAAAAAGGCAGGGCAATCCACTTTCATACTGTAGCCTGGATAGTTTGTTCAGCATATTGGCAAAGTCACCCAGAGTCAAGCTCAACCTGAAGAAGACTTTATCTGTATAATGGATTATGGTAATGTGCTTTCCATGAAGTTAACTCTCAAACTTACTAGAAAAATTTAAGAATGCAACTACTGGAATATTACTCTCTTATCCAGTTTTTTATTTGTTTGTTTTGACAATTCATTGGAAAAGAAAGAGGAAACAAGGAGTCAAATGACTGTAAAACAATCATGAAATATTCTAAATGCTGAAGTCATAGCTTCTGACATATGAGGTTGATCATTATCTTGGACTGTGCCATTCCAGTATGTCCTAGAGTAACTTGTATTCAGTAAATTAATTATGCACCTAAATTATTCTCAGTTTTTCTCCTTAATTCCTTTTCCTTTTCATCTTCATCTTATGTCCTAGCTTCAGAATAACAACATTGTTTGGGGTGGGGGGATATCTGGTTTATGTAAATGTAAGGCCACAATTGGAATACTGCATCCAGTTTTGGTCACCACAATGTAAAAAACATGTTGAGAGTCTAAAAAGAGTACAGAGAAGGGCAATAAAGTTGATCAGGGGACTGGAGGCTAAAACATATAAAGAACAGTTGCTGGAATTGGGTATGTCTAGTTTAATGAAGAGAAGGACGAGGGGGGACATGATAGCAGTGTTCCAATATCTCAGGGGTTGCCACAAAGAAGAGGGAGTCAAGCTATTCTCCAAAGTACCTGAAGGCAGGACAAGAAGCAACGGATGGAAACTAACCAAAGAGAGAAGCAACTTAGAACTAAGGAGAAATTTCCTGACAATTAGACCAATTAATCAGTGGAACAACTTGCCTCCAGAAGTTCTGACTGCTCCAACATTGGAAGTTTTTAAGAAGAGATTGGACAACCATTTGTCCAAAATGGTATAGGGTTTCCTGCCTGAGGAGAGGGTTGGACTAGAAGACTTCCAAGATCCCTTCCAACTCTGTCATTCTATTCTATTCTATTCTATTCTACTCTACTCTACTCTACTCTACTCTACTCTACTCTACTCTACTCTACTCTACTCTACTCTACTCTATTCTATTGTCTGCCAACCTCAATGGGCATCATAAATATTTTTAAAGGCTAAAGGCAACTCCATATCTGGACAGGGCAGGGTACAATAAAATTCCATGGTTAATTATTTATTGCATTTTCCTGTTCTTTCCTCCAAGAATATCTTATATACTATCCTATTCCTCTTTTTTATGTCATTTAGATTACCTTTTTGGTTTTAGGCTATTTGAATTTATATCTTTCCCAACCATCCATTGCTGTACTCTAACAGCTTTCTGGGTATTTTTTTTCTTGATCCCATCTGCCACTCTGCAGTTATTAAGATGTAACCAATAGTTGTTTATAAACACATGTATCACACACATCACTGAGATACATACCTGTGGGAGCGGATATTGGCTCATCTATTTCCTGAAAGAACCCATGTTAGCAAGCTAATCCCTTGAGCAGAGTTGCTGGCATTATCCCAGCATAGAGAAATACCAATAACAAGGTTACAAGGAATACAATCTGTTAAAAACAGATCATGCCAAACCAACCTATCCAGCAAAATGAGTTTCAATGTGGAGAAAAGCAAAGTTTTACATTTAGGCAGGAAAAATCAAAGGTACAAGTACAGATTGGGCAAGACCTGGCTTAAAAAAAGTAACTGTGAGAGGGACCTTGGAGTCCTAGTGGACGATCACTTAACCATGAGCCAGCAGTGTGCAGCAGCAGCCAAAAAAGCTAATACAATCCTGGGTTGTACAAACAGAGGCACAGAATCAAGATCATGCAAGGTATTGGTACCATTTTATAAAACCCTAGTAAGACCACACCTGGAATACTGCAGCCAATTTTGGTCACCATATTACAAAAAAGAGGTTGAGAGTTTGGAAAAAAATTCAGAGAAGAGCAACTAAGATGATCAAAGGCCTGGAGACTAAAACATACGAAGAACAGCTGCAGGACTTGGGTTTGGCTAGTACAAAGAAAAGAAGAAATAGGGGAGACATGATAGCAGTATTCCAGTATTTGAGGGGTTGCCACAAAGAAAATGGGGTCACATTATTCACCAAAGCACCAGAGGGCAGGACAAAAAACAATGGTTGGAAACTGATAAAGAGAGAAGCAACCTGGAATTAAGAAGAAACTTCCTGATAATGGGGACAATTAACCAATGGAACAACTTGCCTCCAGAAATCGTAAGCGCTCCATCACTGGAGATTTTTAAGAAGAAGCTAGACAGTCACTTGTCTGAGATGGTATGGTTCTCCTGCTTGAGCAGGGGGCTGGACTAGAAGACTTCCAAGGTCCCTTCCAACTCTATTCTACTGTATTCTATTCAAACATTTGTGTAAGATGTCAAATAATGCTGTCTCTTACTAAGATAATGCCTTTGTGTTCTGCTTGCAGAGAATTCTTTGTCTGGGTAGGCTAGACAGACCTCTTGTCTGATCCTGGAGACCATTTTGATGTACTTATAACCTAGACAAGAGACATCATTCAAAGACATACAAGCATAAAAACAAAAATCCATGAATGCATCTAATTCATCTTTCTGGTTTAAAAACAAAACAGGTTTAAATCAGGTTGTCAAGATGATAACCTCAGCTAAAATTGCCAATACGTGTATATTAAAATTCCTGTCATTCAGTATCAGCTATCAGCTCATAATTGCACACCAAACAATACAATCTTGAATTGAAAAACAGCCCAATCTCGTGGAACAAAAACTTCACTATACCTTGCCATTGTTTCCAATCAGAGTTATTATCTTCCACCCTTCAGTATTTTCTTCCTCACCTCTTCCACCCTCAGCCTCTTGGTCTGTCTCTATAAACAAGCATAGAAGGACTAAAAAGAATATGGAAATAATAAATCATGCTAGGGCAGTGGTTCTCAAACTGTGGGTCGGGACCCCATTTGGGGTTGATCGACCATTTCATGGGGGTCGCCAAGCAAGGCTGTCCGCCATTTTTTTTGTCCACCATTTTTTTGTCCGCCATTTTTTCCCCTTTTCCGGCGGGTGCCTTACCTCCCTTGGGCTGGGCCAGCTGGTGGTTGGCCTGCTCCGTCTCTGCCGCTTGCCAGCTACGCCTCGGCCGGCACAGGGGGTGGAACCACACATGCGCGGCGCTCCCAGGCAGGGAAAGTCCTCGACTTACGACCAGTTGGGTAGTCCTTGACTTACGACCGGTTTAGTCCTCGACTTATGACCGGTTTAGTCCTCGACTTACGACCAGTTGGGGTCGCGGCATTAAAAAGGTTGAGAACCACTGTGCTAGGGTTAGCAGCCTGTTTCAAAACTACTGCTGCTATTGAAACATTTGGTGACCAGAACTTTAAAATATATATTTTCTAGGCGGGCACTCCTTCAAACTGAAATTGATTAAGATCTTCAGTAGATGACCTGGTGCCCCCAAAGGTCCATTGTTGTAGAGAGTAAAGACATGACTTTGGCAGAAATATGCAAAAACCACTACCTAGGTAGAGTGGACTGGAAACATTATTTAAATCATGGGAAACAAGATAATATTCAGAAGCAGCTCATGCAAACCCCTCCCTGATTCACTGAAGTGTAAGAAAGAGGGATGGTACAACACAATCAGACTTGCAGGATTCAGTAATTAAATAAATAAAGTGTAGTTCTGATTTTCTTGTGAAGCTGATTATCTCATGCTGAGCTTAAGGTAGAAATGGCAGAGCAGGCTTCTGGATCAGGATCATGGTTGGGGGTCTGGCAGCACAGAATCTGAACTTGGGAACTTTGTCATGAACCTCTTCCTTGTCTGAATTGGTTTACACTGTCTACAGGATGGGCTTCTGGCAAGAGATGGGTTGTACCTTACAAGGATTAGGAAGAATGTGCTTGACAGACATGTGGTTCAGCTCATCCACAGAGCTTTAAACTAAACTGGAGAGGGAAGGAGACCAATTTTTATGACCAAACCAAAAGCATAAATGCCAAGACAACAATGTGCCTGGTGTGCCTGGCTGACAACATAATCATTCAAAAGATAGAGGACACAACTAAAGGATCAGATATACTAGACTTAATTCTTACTAATAGGGATAAAATAGTCAAGGGAGTGGAAGTTGTAGGAACTTTGGAGGAGAGTGAGCATATCATACAAGAATTCACCATAATGCAGGCACAGCTAACCAAACAAAGACAGACCAGTGTTCTAGACTTTAAGAGAGATTACTTCAACAAACTAAGAGAATGGGAAGGATTTCATGGATGGAAACCCTAAAGGGAAAAACAATTCAGAATGCTTAATAAACTCTGAAAAATGAGATAATAAAAGCCCAAACAAAACAATACTGCAGAGAAAGAAAAACAAGAGACATTAGATGAGACCAGCATGGTTGCACAAAAAGCCTCTTGACAAATGGAGGGATAAAAAATAACAAATATGAAAAATGGAAAGAGGGGCATATAATTAGAACAGAATATCAGCAAATAACAGAAAACTGCAAGGACAGAGTCAGGCAGGCTAAGGCCCAGAATGAACTAAGACTTGCAATATGTACATTAGAGCTTGCATTGTGCAAAAGTTGTTTTAAAATTCTTTAATCCTTTCTTGATTGGCTACAGACCCGTACCCTCTATGACAGAGGTCCCCAGCCATTTGGGCACCAGGGATCAGTTCTGTGGAGAGAAGTTTTTCTGCAGACCAGAGGGTGTGTGGTTTTGTGTGCTGCCTGCATCTTGTGGATGAGGCTTTGTTTGTTTGTGCAGCCCGGTTGCTGGCATGCCGCGGCCCGGTACTGGTCCATGGACTGGGGGTTGGGGACCCCTGCTCTATGATGCCAAAGGTTGTGACTTGTGAGTGCTATAGGCTATGGCTCTTTACATTGTCTGTGTAGAGCTATTGCTTCTGTCCATTCACGAGACTGTTAAAACAATCCATTTTGTGTTGCAAAGAACCCACGGAAATGATTGTGAAACCACAAAACCACATTTTAGTACATATATCATATTTGTGCAGTCTACCTCATTTGTGGTAGTAACATTTATTCTGGATTTATTTTTAATGATATGTATTATATAAAACAATTTAGTAAGCATGTTTAACTGCATTCTCAGGAGTACCCATTATATTCCTTACAAATTAGGTCTCATTTTATCTTTAATTTTAAATTATGTGCAAGCTTTCCATTGTAGCTCTGACAATTATATTTGCGATTTTTTTTTTTATTCTACCCTATTATGGTTTCCATCCTAAGCAGTAAATGAAAACAAAAACAGGGAATGAATATGAGCTTTAATTTCTTTATGTTTGAAGGCCCAAGTTTTATTACTTCAGCTGTTCTCTTTGTTTTTAACATTAATTGAATTGAACCTATAACAGAATTTAGTCTATTTTTTTGAAGTATCAAATTAGACCAATACATTGAGTTAGGAGCTAATAGAAAAATTGTCACCTTAGCAACAATTTATGATCACAAAGAATTCATACCCTCCCCACAGGTAGTCATATAATACAAGAAATCGTATCCCAAATTAGATACATAGCATAAGGTATTTGAATACAGACAATAGTGTCTGATCATGATGTTACATAAGGTACTCCCCCATCACCAAATGGTTAGCAATACAAACTCCTTGAATCAGAGAAAACTGGGGAGATATCATTTTAATATTTTTTTATTCACATAAAGGAAAAAATTAAATTCGAAGTAAGAGTGTCTTCTTTTTATTTTCAGTGGCAACTAGCTAAAGCAAACAGTGGCTTATTTGAACTTTAGGATCCACTATAGGTTTTATTTATTTTTCAAAATAGCACACATTGTTTTTCAGAGAAAAATGTGATTTTTAAAAATACCTACTTTGCCTGTTAAGATGTCAGATTTGTGATAGTTCAACATTTTGACTTTCATTTATCATTTGAAAAACGTTTGGCAAGTATTGCTAGCGAAACACTGCCCCAAACTATTAGATTTTTTTCTTTATTGAGGTTGGCTATTTGATGAAAAAGATTGTCCATATTGTTTCATAATCGGTATATGCAGGTAGTCCTCGCTTACCAACCGCAATTGGGATAGGCAGCTCCATCACTAAGTGACATGGCTGTAAAGTGAAACATCATGCAACACGATTGAGTTATGGCATCAATTCTAGTTGTGGGCATTAAGCTAATTGCCCTCAGTGGTTGAGCATAACATCCATGACTTGTGACTTCCTGCCAGATTCCCCATTGACTTTGCTTATCAGAAGTGGGCTGTGAAAATCACACACACAAAAATCACCTGACTGCAGGATGCTGTGATCATTGTAAATGCTTTCTGGTTGCCAAGAACTCATATCAAGATCGTGGGAATTCTGTGACCATGGAGATGCTATAATACAAGTTCAAGGACTGGTCATAAACCTACTTTTTTGGTGTCATCAAAATTTTGTCCGGTTGCTGAGTAAGCAGTCAGTAAGAGAGGACTATCTATATGATTGCATCTATGCCTCTCTGTTGTTAATTCACATGCTATTATGGCACTCATGATTAGAGGTGCAGCCCTTTGTACCAATGGAAGGAAATACACTTTTATCAGTGAAAAGACCATGGTAATCCTGTCTTCCCACGTTTTACCCAAAATTACTAGGTTTGGGAGGGTGGATTTGAGACAATGACAGCAACCCCATGTTATCTCCCATGGTGTTCCACGTAGAATTACAGCTGCTTTCAAAACACTCCCACCATACCAATTAGTCAATGGTTACTCACAGCAGAAAATTAACTCAAGCTTTAAAATGCCAAAATGTCATTCTGTTTTTTAAATAGAACTATCTAATTAGATTAAAGCACATAACTTGTACTACTCATTTCTAAAAGCTCAGGCCACAGCACTGAGTGCAGATTACAAAGACATAATTTAAATGATCCTCATTAACAACAGCTAAATTGGAGTATACAGGATCGCTATTTTGACTCAGACTTGACAAGTATTTTGGCAATTTTATATTTGTATTTTTTTTTTAAATTCAGTTGCATTTACCGTACTTTATTCTTGTAACTGTAGCTTTAAGAATAAAAGCTTCTTCTTATTTACTCATTTCACTTTTTTCTTTTCATCTCGGTACTATGTATAATGCCCTGATTATTCATGGCCACACTGAATTTTAGAAAAGGAAGTCTACCTCCATACCGTATTTGTCTTCCTTTGTATTCCTCTGCCCTTGACTTTCCTCCCTGCTTTTCACTGTTATTGTATTACACCTTTAATATTTCTGGAGGCTTCTCTCCCTGATTAAGAGGTACACAGGATAAAAGATTCAGTCTCTCAGATGGAGCTCAATTAAGAGCGACCTTTACCTGGCTACAAACATGCATTGTTTGAATGTCTGCCTATTTACACTTCTCAGGGCTTATTAAGTATCTATAACTCAATAAGTATTCTAGCACTGTCCTTAATTGCTGCTAATAGCTCAGTCTCCTCAAAGAAAAAAGGTTTTGCTTTATACATTCCCATGCATAATCCCAGAGAATAAAGGATTCTTCAGTTTGAAACTGAACTAGCAACAAGCAGTAAATGATGGTGAAACAGCTTTTAACTCGGCTTTTATTTACTCTACATTTTTATCTGCTCCAACTTCACTTTAGTCAGCCCAATGAGGGTGGATGTGTTAAAATGTGAAATTGCTCTTCCATGACAACCAGGAAGCAAGTACAATTGTCCAGATGCATGACGCCTACTGTGGTAATTGTAGATCCTAAACACCTAAGCAGCTTCTTCACTTATACAACAAAGAGACTAAAATTTACTTTTTCAATTGATCACACTGCAATGAATTTGTTTCATACTTCCTGTAGGTAGAGCCTTCGAATAGGTCAACATCTCCGCAGGAATAAATCCAATTTAGAGAATAATTCTCCAAATAAAAATGTTCCTCATGTTTCAAGCAACATTATATACAATTGATTTCATTTTTAAAAAAACTTAATTTTCACAGTGTTGCAATCATTTGCCAGACTTTGTTTAATGTAGGAATTTTAAAAATCTAGTTATCTCTCAACTGCAAAAAGAAAAATGTGGTCTCAAAATTATCCTAAAACATGTTTGACTCACTGTGTTCAGACACAATGCACTAGGCCCTGAGAACCACAAGCAGAAATAAAATTGTGGAGTGATGAACTTCTTTCAGTTCAGACCTTTGTGTCCTCCTAGAATCCCTTTTTAAAAAAATCAGGAAGCTTCCCCAATAATCAGGAGATCAGAGTTTTGGATAAATTAATTGAAAGAAATTGGAAAGAATTGAGTGGAGTCCGATGATCTGGTTACCAGAATGCTTCTTTCGGTGTTTGGTCCATTCAATTTTTCTCAAGATTCTACCCTTTTCCCTACCATTAGAGCAGACTGATTATTTTGGATTGCAATACAGCCAACAAACAGATCTTCTCAGGACTTAGTCAGAGGTCCCCAAATGCTTCAGCTCATCAACCACATCATCAAATTGTTCGTTGACCCCCCAAAACATTTACTATATGGAAATAATTTAATAAATATTACTTTAATTGATACTATGATGAAATTCAACTCCTTGCATAGTCCTATTGAGGAGCTGTGATGATGCAGTGGTTAGAATGCAATATTGTAGGCTAACTCTGCTGCTGCCAGCAGTTCGATTCTTATCGGCTCATCCTTCTGAGGTCGGTAAAATGAGGACCCAGATTGCTGGGGGAGGGCAATATGCTGACTCTGTAAACCACTTAGAAGGGCTGTAGAGCACTGTGAAGCAGTACATAAGTCTAAATGCTATTGCTATTGCTATCATTGGGGGGTCAATATTGACCACTTTGGGGGACCCTGATCTAGCCCAAAGGAGTAATTTCTGGAATTACAAATATAGAAATAAAAGCCTGGGGCCCCAATGGGGGAACAGCACAGTAGAGGAGGTTGATCAAGTAACAACAGATCCACCTCTCCCCAACGTGTCCTTGATTTTAATCTATGGTTTTAATTTATTCAGGTTTTAATGTAGATGTATTTTATATGTCTTTAAGCCGCCCAGAGTTACCTTATAGTAAGATGAACAGCCAATAAATTTTATAAATAAATAAATAAATATGCAGAATATATGTAAAATCCAAAGTATCACTATATCTATTAAGATGCAGGCACTGCCTTAGATTGCATTATCCAAAGCTATTGTCATGGATTTCCATTTCTACACCATAAATGGCAATCTGAAGCCGAAAGCTGCTGGCCTACCTTTGAAAACCCTCTTCAGTACTGAATTCAGCACTCTAGCAAGAGTCATATATTTCTTCCCTGGCAGCTTGCTGCTCTAGAGATTAAATGCTAGAATGATAAAAAAAAAAAAAAAAGGAAAAGTGCTAGAGTAAGAAGATGGGATATCAGAAAAACTGTCACACTCACATTTAGCCTTAACCAAATCTGGTTCAGTCACTTCAGCCTGAAGGAATGTGATTTTAATATTTTGCAACCTGTGCCCGCATGCAGCAGTGTTCCTGTGTATGCTGCCCTGAATGTCTTAAGGCTGATTTGAGTGTGCCAATTTCTGCTGCCAAAGTATCCAATTAATATAAAATAAACAAAGCTACATGGATAGTTGCAAGACTGCAATCTTATGTCTCACTTTTTGGAATAAAAGGAGACTTGTTGAAATAAATTAGATCCACCAAATACAGCAGGACAGGTCTGGAGGTGGGGACTAATTAATGCAATAATCTTAATTCAACGTATTTCCACTGCAGCCGGTTGCATTTATTTCTGTATGGTCTTCTGGACAATTAAAATGTTTGTATGTGTCTGATTTCAGGGCTTTTTGAAATTGTAAATCAGCAGGAAGCCTACAAATTGCATTCCCTCCCATTTCAAAATGATGTAGTGAAATAAATTCAGTGCTGAGGGAAACAGCATTTAGTTTTTATTCAGTGATTTAAATTAAGGATCCTGTCTGAAAAAGGTAAGAGACATTTGGTTTTTTAAAAAAGAAATAGCACTCTTTTAAGAAATCTTACTCCAAGTGCTCTATGTTCATTCCTTTTACACATGGGCGGGGCTGCAGTTAGCTTTGTTATGAGCAAGTTTTAAAATAAACATAATTTCAAAGGTTGCATCCCACCCAACATATTTCATTCATCAGAAAGTAAGAAAAGAAATGTTGGATCAGCTTATTTGAAGCATAAACCAGATATTTTAAAATCCACCAGATTTTAAAATCCACCTGAAATCAACAGTCAGAATGTACTGAAGAGCTGAAAATGCACTCAGTATACAGTGATGCTTCTAAATATTTAACTTCACAATCCTTTCTGACTGACAGCTTATAGAGATATGCTAATTCATACATTCTCTTCATAGTTGTACAGGCAAATGTATATGCACATTCATCTTTTACCATAAATTATAGTTTATTGAAATTAGCTCTCTTAAAGTCCAAGACTCTAGTTTGACTATGTTCTATTGCTTGTGCTTGCATAATGTTGAATTCCAATATTGCATGATCACTCCCCACCAAAGGTTCCTGTAGCTTCAACACCTTCTATCATTTCATCTATGTTAATGTGAATTAAGTCTAATATGGCTGATCCCCTAGTTCCCTTCTCTACTTTTCTTCGCAAATAAGAAATGAATATCAAAAGGCAAAACTCACTTGAGACTTACTTAGAAGCTCAAGTGGTACCATGATTTGCCATCATAAATATTGATTCAGCATGGTTATATGTAGTGCTTTTTTTGTTAAAAAAAAAAAAAAAGGTGCTGGAACTCACACACGTCATACAACCCGCCTTGCCTACCCTACAAGGTTCCATCCAAAAAAGGTGCCGGAACTCCGTTCTGGGCGTTCTATGACAAAAAAAGCCCTGGTTATATGAAATGTGTTAGTTTCTCAATGGGTAGAGTTTCATAAAGGTCCCATGAGCATGAAGCACAAAATATGTGCTAAATGTTGAATACAGGAAAGGAAATTATCCTTGCTGCTGTTTTTTGCAAATCTTTTTATATGTCCTTATGCAACAGAAATAAGTGATGCTGGAGATTCAGATCTTAAGTTAATGGAAACTTTGAGCCAATGACCAACTGGTCATTATATGGCAGCCATATAAGTATTTTTTTAAAAATAAAATATAATGTATGTTTTACTTATTAATGTTCTTTTTCTTGTGGTGCTTTTAAATTGGGTCTTTATGAAGTTTGTCTGATTATCTACACAAACCAAATTGAGACATTCTACTGTGATAAATCTCTTGTGAGATAACATGCATATTTCTAAAAATGGGGAAAAAAGATTTCAGCTTTAAATTCACTTAAAAGGAGGTGCTTGAGTAGACTTCCTATAATGTTTATACTCCCAATGTTTTCAGATTACAAGCTCCCAAGTAGTCCCAACCAGAAGGACTACTGTCACGCGCTAGCTAAAAAAAAGCCCAGAGTCACCAGATAGTTGGTGGACACCAAATTGTGCTTGAAGATGGTCCCACTCTCATGCAAACAAAATAAATGTGTCTCTGAGATCTTGGGCAAAAATGATATGTGACTATGATTACATCTGCTGGCATTTTTATTTACTTCAAACAAATTGTGGGGATAACAACTGAGATGTGAGATTTTTTTTTTTGAGATTTTATTAAATTTATACCCCGCCCTTCTCCCGGAGGACTCAGGGCGGCTTACAGCCAGTTTAAAACAGTGATACAATACAAAATTTAAAAAGATTAAAAATAACAATTTAAATTTGGCCGCTTCTACTAAAAATTTAATTTAAAACCCCTTTAAAATACCCCTAGGCCAGTCCTGCCTGCTGAAATAA
>NW_015388719.1:43598-47157 GCF_001527695.2 Protobothrops mucrosquamatus
ATGCACCGCACATGAGTCCAAAGTCCCAACAAACAGAAAACACACGGGGGGGGGGAAGGTCCTTCTGATGGTTAAGTCCCTTTTCAAGACTTGGGATAGGCCAAAACGACCGGCCGCTAAGGTTAGGTCCATGGCCGGGCTCTCTGGGCCGGGTCCTCCACCGAACCACCGGACCGCCGAACCCCGGCCCCTACCCTTGTCTTTAAATCTTTCCTCCTACGATTGTTTTCATGAACAATTGGAAATCCATTCCACTGAGTTAAACAAGAGTCCTTTCTGACTAGATAAGGCAAGGATTGCATGGTAAATCCATCCCAAAGGATTGGGGAGTTGTCGTCCAACATACCTGGAGGGCATCAGGCTGATATGGGGGGGGGGGGAGAAAAGAGTTACTCATCTTTTCCTCCTGTGCTGCTGCTCCAGTTACAGTTTCCTTTGACTGCTTTAATACAGTATAAAGAAAAGGAACATAAGAGCTTGGGGAGTCTAATTACAGATCTTCTGAATCACATCCAGTTTGACCTTCAGCTTACTGCTATACAGGTTTACCCAGAAATAAGTCCCGTTATGTTCAGTGGGGATTAAGCTAATAGGGTCATTACAGTCCATGTCTTGCTGCTGCAATTTGGAAAGAAGCAAAATACATATTAGAAGAAATTTAATATCTTCTAAAACAAGTTTCAATTCTTTTTTCTTTAATGACCTTTAGTGGGCACTGACTTGCAACAGGGCCCTGAGAAGCTTTCGTGATGTAAAAATATGGTAATTTCTTCTCTGCTATCCAAACCTTAGATAACAAACCCAATACCAAGGAGTGGGAACAGGTCTCAGTGTTGTACTGTTCCCATTTAAATGAGATAGCGCTGACATATTAATTAACTTGTATCTCAGAATTCTGAACACAAATGATCCAGAAATAGACACCAAGAATGAGGCTGCAAAGATTGAAATGTGCTGCTGGAATGAACTCTTAAACCTCCCACTAGAATGGGTGTATTAATAGGACAGCAGGTAGAAAAAAAATTATATACCAGAGGAGGAGGAAGAAAAAGTAGTTGGAGAGGAATGAAGCTATGAATATCTTTAGCACGTCAGATCAATCCATCGCCTGCCTCAACCTTGACACTCTGCACTACACACTTAATAGGCACGACACATTTTTTTTTCATTACGTATTAGGATTGCAAATCAAGTCTGAAAAGATGCTTACTTTTTTTTTCTTTTTGCCCTGTTCTAGGACAGTTACAAATATTTGTGGCTCAATGAGAAACTTTCATTTAGCCAAAAAATAAATATTTGGCGAAACTGTTCCGGGTATCTCTTTTACTTATAGGAAAATGCTTAATCGCCTTAGTTTGAGTCCTCCGCTCTGTTTTTCATTTGGTGGCCCAGGCAATCATCTGTCTTCCAGATATTTTAAATTGTTATTCCTACAACCCTTTGCAACTGATGATGCGTAGAGTTTGAGTCCAAATATCTGGATGCAGCAAATTATCTCTGCCTGAACTATAGACTAGATCCTACAAACTCAGTTGAAGTGACTAAGGAGGTTTATGACTTACTCCAACCTTGGGAATTTTTTAAAAGTCAAACTTAGGAACTATTGTGACAGATTTTGAGTTACATGTATTTTATTGTGTCAAAGGGGATGTAAATTAATCCTAATCTCTAATCCAACCCCAGATGTTCCTCATCCAGTCCACAAGCACTTTAGGGAGGGCTTGCCATAGTCTTTTCTTGAAGTCCTACAAACTTTTCTCCTTTTTTCTTACCCTCGCCCTCAGAAAAAGAACCCCGTTTCTGCCTCAACTCCAAATATTAAAATCCCTTCTATTGTTATTGCTTATCTATGTGGAAGCACACGGCTACATTACTGAGTGTGACAGAGAGTAGAGTGTTTATATATAAGTGGCTTATGGATAGTTGAGTGAATGAACAGAATGTATATTTCTATATGGGGGAAAGAAAATGAACGAACCATGTTTGGAATCATAGACATGCTATTATGGCCCCTAAAATCCATAACTAGACACAATTTGTCCCTGAAGCCAACATTGGATTTTCTATCTCTATACACAGACAAGAGGCCACTGCACTAGGGTTCACACTTATTTACCTGTGGAAACAAGGCAAACTTCCCCCTCACATTTCAGGAAATAGTAGACCTAGGTCCTAATTCGTTCAGTGAGACAGAGCAGTAGATATCCTGTGCTTATCTGGCTAGCCAAACTAGCAGAATGGATGAAGCAAATACTATTTCCTAAATGGAATAAATACTAAATGAATTGTCCTCAGATATAAAAGCCCTACGGTAATTGATTGAATGAACGTACATCAACTGTCTCAGGAATCATATGTGAGGTTCTTGCAAAACTGAAATCACTTCCCCTGCTTGTGTTTCTTTTCTGTTAGATATCCAATTTCTTAAAATACTGTGGTATGGTTCTTAAAGCAGAGTTGACAAAGAGCAGTGAACCAATCAAGAACACAATAATTGGAAGAACTAGTTCAGTCTTAGAATAAGTGAATGGCTCAAAGTCACCCCAGAGAGCTCTGTGATCAAGTGGAGACTTTGACATGGGATTTCAGAATTCTAATCCAAAGTCTTAAGCAGCCCGCCAACCTGTTGCCCCCTAAGGTACTTTTAAATATTGGAACCTACTTTTTCTTTTAGTAAAAATACAAAAATATAAAGCAAGATTAGAAGGCTACATAGGGTTTTCTTTATTTAAATAAACCAATTAATTTCAGAAATGTTAAAGCAGAAGACATGGCTGCTCTCTTTTCATTACTTTTGAAAGAACCTGTGTAGCTGTTGTAATACCTTTTCAAAGAAATTACAGGCTTTGGTATACATTAGCTGCACACCGGAGAGCCATTGTGAGGAAGCTGCTCCACTCTGCTTAGAGTGATATTTGCAAGCCTGCTTCTGGTAACATTAATTTAGGCAGAAACTCCACTGCAGGCCTTCAGGTAGAACTTGCTGTGTCATGCAACTGGATACTGCAGCAGTTTGCATGCTATTACTTTAAATCTGCCTCTCCATTTTTCCAGCCATGGTGATGTCAGGTAATAGAAGTAATTCATAGAACCATACCATCATAGATCTTGGAGGTCTTCTAGTCCAACCTCCTGCCTAAGATAGGAGCACTTGCACCCCAGTTTAATGGCTGTCCAATCTTTTCTAGAAGAGATCAAGCTTTAAAAAAAATTCTGAGAGACTGAGGATCATGTTTTGATTAACACACAGCCTTTAATGATTATTCCAAGGATAGGAAGCCTTTCTGAACTGGGGGAACAGTTGGCATTTTTAAAGTGTGTGATGATCTTATATCCAGAGTACTTGCCATTGCAATCATGGCCAATCCTAAAGTAAGCATTGAGCAGGATGCTGGTGACCATTCCCAATGGTTTAGGGAGTCTGGCGAATTCCAAAGGAGATATTTAGAGCTCCTTGAGATCTGTGGGAATTGTGTTGCCAACTCTTGGTTTATTTTAATGAGTCTCTCTCTCTCTCTCTCTCTCTCTCTCTCTCTCTCTCTCTCTCTCTCTCTCTCTC
>NW_015388719.1:47855-53086 GCF_001527695.2 Protobothrops mucrosquamatus
ATCTGTGGGAATTGTGTTGCCAACTCTTGGTTTATTTTAATGAGTCTCTCTCTCTCTCTCTCTCTCTCTCTCTCTCTCTCTCTCTCTCTCTCTCTCTCTCTCTCTCTCTCTCTCTCTCTCTCTCTCTCTCCCCACACTGTGTTGGACCATGGTGATTTTTAAGACATTCTGTTCACTGAGTTCCATTGCATTCCTGGATAAACCACAGTGCTTGTGGTTTGCCCTCCTGATAAAAAAACAAAAGTTTGGGTGTGAATTTATATTTGCTCATGACCTATGAATTATTTATAGTATTTGTTTTCGCTGCTGAATAAAGTACTATAGAGATAATTCACAACTTCTGCAGGTCTGCCTGTTGATATCACCACAATTGGCATTTGAAATTGGCACCCGTTTTTAAATCTGTTTCTAAATCTGAACCTGTGAGCTGATGCACTCTTGATGAATATTGACTAGCCTGACTCTCCTGTCATACCGTTCAGAACAACCACAATTCACACAGGTTTAGTTTCCATCACATATCCAACTTTTTTGAAAGGGGCAAGGAAGATAATTTTTCAAAGCTGCAACTGGATAAATTAACACAGAGAAAATCTTAGCACACGTTCCTATATTCCATTTGTTCCAAACAGTGAAATGTTTATGAAACATAAAACTGACCCATTGGGGGAGATTATTTTGTACTCAAACACCATTTTCAGTGAGGGTATTTTCACCAGTCAGAGCAGTTTTGCTTTGCATTGCCAGGTGCTATAAAACTAAATTGCAGGCTACGTTGAGTATGCTTCAGGTTGCATTTTAAACTGTATCATATTTTCTAAGTGTGCCTTTCTCATTTTTGTGGAGTTACAAGCTTTCTAATGACAACTATTAGAGGGCCAAACTGCACAGCAGGAAATATGAAACACACTGAAATTATGGATCATTTTCAGTTACCAAGGCAGGCTTGAGAGAGAAAGAGAAGATGAAGTGGGCATGCAGCAAAATTAATCCAATGTGTCTAGCTATGTGAAAAATGTTGGCAAACAAAAATATTTTGGTAATGTCATGATTAATTTGCAAAGCTACATGATTAACACTCCAAGGATCATTTTTAATGCAGAAGTGATGTTGAACCAAGCTCATGAGAGCAAGTAGCTTGAATAAATGGGATTTTTTTCCCCTCATTCCCTCTTCCATTCTGAAAACACGTATACATTGTCAAAATAACACATTTACTTTCAAATATTTTAAAGAAAATATTGCCTGTGTTTTGGGAAATTGCTTTCTTTGCTATGCTTTGCTTTAGGCTGTAGTAAAACAACTACATAAACCAGGAACTTGCAAAATCTTTAATATCCATTTACTTTTAATCCATACAACTTCCTATATTCTTTCTCTCATCTTTCATGGCTCTCTATGGATTATTTTTGAAATAGGCTGAAATATGGCATTCACCTTCAACCTCATGGTGGGGTTTTTTTTTTCTTTCCAAAATTTAAAATATATATATATTAAGTGCCAGCATCACTCGTTGTGGTCTATATTTATTTATTTACTATCCCACCTGTATTATTTATTTTTATACGCAACTCAAGGCAGTGAACTTACCTAATACTCATTCCTCCTCCTCTGTTCTCCATAACAGCAATCCTGTGAGGTGACTTGGTGGAGAGAGAGTGAAAGTCACCCAGTCAGCCTTCATGCCTGAGGTAAAACTAGAAGTCACAGTCTCCCTGTTTCTAGCTTGCTGCCTTAACCACTAGACCAAACTGTTAACTTCAAATGTGTGGTGGAATGTCCAACATATTTTGGGTACAGGAGCATTGCAAAAGAGACACTTTAGCCCTGAAGAGTAGGGGAAGCACATGAATGAGCAGTTATATAAAAACCAGTTTAGTCCTGAGAAATGGAGGAGGTAAGAAAGAAACTCAAGGTGACCCTATCTTGATTCCCTTGTTCTTTTGTGAAAGGAAGAGAAAATCTGTCAGGCCATCAGGATTCTGTCACCTACTGTAAATCAAATGCTTGTAGATCATGCCAGCATCTCTTTCCAGATCTGGTCTACCTCAAAGTGCTGACAGTGGGGAATCTCACATTCCCTCTGAGCTGAGAGACAACTGATTGTTAGAAAACTATTTGAATTTACTAAATAGCAAATGCAAAGGCCTTTACCCATGTGAGTCAATGTGAAAGAAGTGGAGAAATTGGTTATCTGATAGTTCATGTTAAAAAAGAATAAAGGAAAAAAAAAAGGAAATGACTGCAGTCTTTTTGTGATTTTTCCACAGCAAAAGAGAAAAAGGACGTTAATATAAGTTAACATAAGTGCCAAATGTCTTCTTCTATTTTTCCTAGCCCAAGCAGTACTTTGCTAATGAATATCTACTATCCTCTTATGAATTGGTGAAAAGTCCAATGGAATGTTCTGTTTAGCGCAATAAGAATTAGCAAATCCTATTCTTTTTCATACTCTTCCATTTTGTTTCTTCTTCCTAGTACAAAAGCTACATGAAGTATGGACTTTTGTACATCAAGCAACTTCTCCTCTGCTTCTTTCTCAATTACTGAATTGAGAATTCATTGCAATGAATGTTCAATTTGTTTGCAGTTCACATGATACTGGAAACAAAAGTATTGATTCTACCCCAAAGATTCACACAGGGACATCCAGTACATTGAATTGTGAAATACCACTACTGGAAATCCATTCCTCCATCTTGTCTAATGGTAAATGACATTGCCATTATCAATTCTGCCATGAGGTAGTGGAATTGAAGGACAATGGCATTGCCAAAAGACAAGGGTTGTAGAAAAAGAGGTGGCATGTATCTTCTACCAGAAGTAAACTTATTTACTTTAAGTTGTCTTAGGAATCTAATCTAAATTCTGAGTAGGTGTCCTCAGTACACCCACATCACATTATTTCATGAAAATTACATCCTTTTACGTTTTAAAGATTAGCAGAAGAAAACAATCACAATGTAGTCAAGACAACTGGAGAGTGGGAAGAGTAAATTATCACCAAGAATGTTTTTCATCATTTGTTCATGCAAATTTAGAATTTGAATTCCATTTTGCCTCACCTGCTGTTTTTTTTTTTTTAAAAAAATCTTTATTTAGAGAGTTGTGCAGCTGTTTCTTTTTTACATTATCTATAAGCAGTGGCCATGTTTCCAGACATAGGGTAAATATAATATGCTGTTACAGTATGAATGAAATAATCATTTGTGCCACCCAAGATACTGTAATAGCACTACTGAGCCTTTAGATTGGAAGTTTCACCCTCTTCTCCCAGAAATCCTCAGGATCTATACACCTTACTTTGCCAAGGTAGTACTGCCTCCTACCTTGGTGTGAAGCTTGGTGCTACACCTATCTCACTAATGGCAAACCTATGACTTCCATGTCAAAGGTGACATTACACGATATTTTAAGTGGCATGCCAATGTTCACCAATACCCAACAAAAACATGTCTCACTCTCGCATGATTTTCAGAGAACATATGTGTGCTGTCCCACTCACTCAAACACACATGTAATGGTAGATTAGTGAATTTATTAATATTCCCCAGCAATTACCTACACCAAAAACCTAGAACTGTCCCAATTAAGTCCAGCCACAAGCAAACCAATGCTAGTCCACAGAACAATGGCCAAAGAGTCCACAAGGCACTTGAAAGTTTCTCAATCAAAATAAATCCATCAGGCAAACTTAAATTCACAACACAAGAGAACTCATGAGGCAAGAAAAGTCCAGAGTTTCCAAGGCATGAGCCAAGTCAAGGCACGGTGTCAATCCAAAGGGAGGCAGGAATTACAATGCCCAGAAAACACACAATTAGGAAACAAACATGTTCCCAGCATCACCTCCATCTGTCTGCTGTGCTAAATAGCCAGCTTCCAGTGCAGCCCATCAAGAAGGGCAAGACTTTCTTCTCGCAAGTGGTCTGGCTGACCTTCTCTGCTCCTGCCTTTTCTCTGCCTATGTGTTATTGGATCAGGTGCAGAAGGCAGTTCCTCTTCCTCTTCACTGATTGGCTGCAGCTACATGGTTTCCCCACCTGGAGCCTCAGCCAAATCCCTCACAGACAGCTGCTCAGAGCTATCAATCAATTCAGCTCCTCACATGCTAGGAACTAGTACATCCTCCCCCCGAGCTGACATCTAGAGAGGTATCTGGGGAATCGTCCAGGGGAGTCATCACAACATGACAGGGCCATGCTCTCCAGCAGACTCCAGAGTCTCCAAAATTTGTGTAAGAATGGGGCATGCATTTGCATGGTTTTCAGAAGCTGCAGAGGCTGTGGTAGAGCATTCTCCAAAGCCTCTTTGGAGCAGCCATGGGGATCTATCAACAGAAGGAGAACACTGGTTGAAGTTAAGTGGTGCTGGCAGATTCTGATGAGTGCTGAGTCATGGGAGAATCATACCATTCCCCAAGACTTGCATAACTTGGAGAATGGCACAAGGTGGCCTTTTTAAGTTGTATCTGTGGCACTAGGGCTGAAGTCAAGGCCTGAGCCTCTATTTCAGGCCCAACCTTGGTGCTGCTGCTGAGGGTTGCTGTTCAAGGTGGCCTAGATTTGAGAGGAGATAGAGAATTGTTTCTCTTTTGTTCAGGGACAGGAATAACATGCCATCAGAGTCATATTAGGCATTTTTGCAATGTTTGTCATCATTTACCTATTTTCTAAAGAGCACCTCACCTGGCATCCTCTCTCCAATACTGTCTGGCAAATTAAAGAGGGGAAAAAATAAAATTAATTATACGGCCCTATTAATACTGGGGTGTGTCTAAGAGAATAAGGCCCTTCTTGTCTTCCCCTTTTGGAGAGACAGGCCAATCTTGCAAGTTATAAATACAATTACAGTATTTTCTTTGAAGGAAAAGAGAATGTAAAAATTCCTAGATACTATCTTTAAAGGTCTCCCATAAAAGAATATATCTTGATCTGATAGATGACACTTGCTTCTTTTTCTATTTAGAGGCAATTCTTTCTGCAAAGGGGGTCCAAACTACATAAATACCATCATACGCAGAAACAATAAGCACCAGAGACAATAAATTAAACTAAAAACACAATAAAAACAATGTAATTGTATAAAATATTATTTCCAATAAATTGTAGATGGCAAGCTTTTTTTTTTCTTAAAAGCTCAGGAATTCTGTTCCAGAGCCCAATATTCACCCTCTTGTTTCCCCCCCTTGCCCATCCCCAGACCTGGTTTTCTCTTTCCAAAAGGGGAAA
>NW_015388719.1:53709-78246 GCF_001527695.2 Protobothrops mucrosquamatus
GGGGGGGGGAAGAATCGTGCCAATTTTTTTTCCAGTCCAGTTTAGAAATTATGAAGCTCTTTCTTATGCCCTCTCATCACATAGGTTATAGATGGTTCACCAGTAAAGAAGATATCTCCCAAAATAATGCAAGAAAACAGGAATTACTTCTGATGTTTTAGATTCTTAACTTTTATGTAAAATCCTGCTTGCATTTGAAGCTTTCATTACACAATAATGTGTCCCAGGTTACTACTATAAAATCATGTAACTGCTAATAAGATCAACTATTTTAAGGTTTTAGAGCTCTGCGTGTTGTAATGACAAAACCGTCCTCCATTCATTTTCCATTTACCTCATTTCCTTTTCTCTCTCAGAAATTGTTCTTTTTAATATAAGTGAGGGCTTTCTTTATTTCTCAACACACATACCCACACACCTTTTTGGCTCAAAATCCTCTTTAATTGGTTGTGTTTCTCAATTCCAATTCATTTATATCAATAATTCCTTCTGACAAGGTTTAAGAGTTCTCCCACAATGTCTGACAAAGGCAACACACTGGTTGGAAAGTTAATGGTCCTTGCTAAGGCGGGAGGCAAATGAGCAGTAACAAATTCATTTACAGGTCATTAAATAGGAAATAAGCAGGCAGAAGGTTTTCCTTGTCTATGAGGGAAAGAGGGAATGCTTTTGAAAAGTTTATTAGCAATGCCAAGCCGGTTCCTTCCACAGTAACATCCAGTGACCGACTTTCAGAGGATAAATCTGTTAATATGATAGCGCTCCAGATATTTTTCATCTAAAATGAAATATAATGAGGAACAATATTGTGTTTGGTTGATGTAGACCCTGTGTAATCCTATTTTGCCCAGAAGACTTAAAAAAAAACCATTAATGCTCTTTGATCTCCAAAGCCAATTAAAGAAGCAATGAAATGGCATTTTGTTTTGTAGCCTTGGGTAGTGTTGCCTTGATTTGAACTTTAAGCAGAAATTCAAATTTATATTAAATAAAAACTAGGTGTCATTTTATTTTCCTGTGTTTTAGTTGTATACTTCCAATTAGTTTTTGACAATTTCAGAATTAAGGAAAATGAATTTTCGTATAATTCTTTTTTTCATTTTGATGTCACAAGGTTGTTTTCCAAAACTGTAAATGAATGTTCTCTGTTCTCACTCTTCCTCACAGTTCTCTCAAGTCTAATCAATGGACCCCCCCCCCAGCCAGCCAGCCTGACTACCAGCCACCAGTCCATCTATTGTCAACAGAATCCATGGCAATTGTAGAAAAAAGTTTGAGCACAAGGAGTTTGAACCTCAGTATCAAAATATTTCTTTTTGCAATGGGCAAAAAGTGGATTGCAACTTTAACAATCATATTCCTATGAATTAGGAAACTGTCTAATTCTGAGCCTCTTCTAAATTTTATCAGTCTATTGTGGACTTAAAATATGTTTAACACACAGACACACCTCTTTCCCATCACCTTGGCATATCTCCTTCAAGGTTGTCTTCCTTACTCCCTCTATTTTTCAACAATAGAGACCAGTAGTGAGAAGAGAAAGGGAGAGATTTTTATGGGTCACATTTTAATATGAATTTAGGTAATGCTGTACTGAATCAAGGTGTGAACTGAAATGCTTTATTGTTTTAATATATATGTGTGTGTATATACATGTATTGTTTTGTATCCTTACCTTTCCTCCAGGAATTTAAAGATGCTTTCTAACTTCCTACTTTGACTTCCTACTGGTCTATAATCCTGGAATTTCCCAGTGGTTGCCCATCTAAACTCTAACCATGCCCAACTCTGCTTAACCTTTAGAAGGATCAGCCAAGGAGCCTGCCACCTGCTGCAACAATACTGGACTGAAACAATACATGTTTCTCCCAGTTAAAGACTAGAATCCTCTATGAAACTTAGTTAATTTTAATCTTGATTAAGACCTTGTGTCTTAATGTGTGGTGAAACTCCATATAGTTTGATTCATGGTTTATTATATTATTTAGTTTAATAAGCTGGTTAATTTAGTAAGTTGGTTAAGTGGGAAATATGAAAACCACCATCACTATACCTACCTATATATGCATAAATATTAGCATAGATTTACACATGTGCAACAATAATATTGTGACAGTAAAACCTTACCTCCAACAATATTGACAAATGAAAAAGTAGGAATCAAACATAAGCTACTGCTAGGGGACTATGACTAGGAATCTTCAAGGCCTCTATCTTAGACTGGAGACATTCACAATCTGGAAAATCCCAGTTGACTTCTATGTCTTTTCCTTGCTGTGGTTGTCTGTTAATCTGCTCATTTCCTAAATAAAAGTGGAGTTACCACTATCCTTGCTTTCTCCCTCTGTGCAGTGATGTTGGTTGGCCTAGAGCACAGGTGCCAAACCTTATCACGTCATGTGACGTGTCATGACATATCGTGATGGTTTTTTGCCTTTGTGGAGCTGGGGTGGGTATGACCTGTGTGCGACACATCCAACCCGTGGGCCACCAGTTTGATACCCCTGGCCTAGAGGGACTAGGCAAGCAAACATTTAAAAAAAGAGGAATGAACCTCTTTTCTGAGGTTCACAAAAGCCAGAAGGCAGTACTGCTTCACATTTTTTACATCTGGCAAGCTTAAACCTTCCAGAATTTAAATTCATTCTTATTGGAATAAGCTCTTCAATTCACTGCAAAAGGGGAGTGTTTCTTTGTCACAAACAATTAATCATAAATGGCTTAGCTTCCAATTTACTAGCCAGAGAATTAGTATTCCGGCTTTTATCTAGAAATTTTGTCAAGAACAGAATATATTACAGTATATGCCCAGGTGTCAGTTTCTGTTAATATGACTTTCTATAAGATGTACACACTTTTCTGTAAGCAGCATATTTGTGTGTGCGTGTGTGCGCACGTGCTTATGTCACTTGCGTTCAATATGACATCTGAGTAGTTATCTGTTTCTAAAGTTAGCTGAATTAAATCTCTTCAAATACAAATTGCCAACAATTTGCATGCACATCGCTGACATTCAAACAAGCTTTCATTCATCAGAGAATATAAAAAGAGCTGAAGTTTATTTAAGGAACAACACCTCCCCTTTAAACCTAAGCTTCTTACTAAACATTGAATAGTTTAGTATTTTAAAAAATAAGACTGCTATAAAATCAAATGGACACTGCCTTGTTTACTTTTTCAGTAGCAGCTTTTGCTGCTACTGGAATGTATTTGATGCATTGTGTCAGGAAAGCTTTTCTGAAGTCAACTTTGTGAGCTATTAATGAATTAATTTAGATTCTTGGTTTTCATAAAATTGAATTTCTCACCCATATCTAAAAGTTAGTTAGGAGATGCATCAGTCTCATCCACCATTCTCTCCAAAGCTTCATGCTCAACCGTATGCTTTACATTCCATTAGTCATTCTTCCTTTTCCCTTCTCTATGTTGGTTCTCTTATAAGCAACAATTATTATACAAAGGAAGCAGGATGGAACAGCTGCATCTTCTAACTGGGCAATAGAATGATGGGTAAGATTTTAAAAATGCATCCTGTAAGGTCAAATTGCAGCAAGTATGCAAAGTCACAGCAGATACTGTAGGATTTGGACTAGGCAAGACAGGAGACCTTCAGGACCATGGACAGAGCACAAGATGTTCTCAGCTTCCTTATTCAGCAGAATGCAAACGCTTTCACAAGGCTGCCCAGAATAGCACTGCTGTTGGCCCACCTCCCATAGAGAAGCTGCCTATGCCAAGTTTTTTGAGAAGGGAATCATGGCATTTCAGAAGGCACTTTGATCCTTTCTCTGAGATGGAGTTGGCTCCCAAGCTGCTTTTCTGCCCTGAATTCTTTCCTAGCCCTATCTATTCTAGCTTATATTTCTGCCCATATTTACTACTTGGAATAATTAAAATGTCAGTGGTTAAACGGATATATTAAATTTATCTGAATAACATTCTAGCAAAAGCAGTAAAGTTATTACCTTTTGCTACTTCAGTTGGGACCGGATAACTTACTGATCACCACATATTAGAAAATGACAATTTTGTTGCCTTTGTTTAATGATACTAGAAAACAGAATAGTAATTTGATTGAGAGGGATAACTAAAATTCTCCACTTCAAAGTGATACACTATGTTTTGGCATCAGCCAATCACATCCCTTGAACTGATATCATAGCATCCTTCTGGTCTATTAGCTATTTATTTAATTTCAAGTACTTCCTAATATCACATACATATATGCAACTATCTTTTTCTCTGCAAGTGTATATTTATCAAATAGTTAATAAGGTAACAATAATAACTCTTTGCATACAAATCTTATAGCAACTACTTGCAGAGTTTTCTCTTCTTGCAGCAACTTGTTTCAGCTCTGACAACTAACATTAGGATAGTTGAGTCTGCTGAAAATAAATGTTACATATTTGGTAGTTTGCCATTGGCTGAAAATTTAAAAAAACCAAACCTGGGAGAGGGATAATGTACAATGTCAAAATTACATAATTACACTAGAATTGTGGGGTTAAAACATTTCATATAAAGTGTCTTTTGACACTGGATTGACTTTTATGACTTCATTAATATAATTTCATGATCCATTTTCCTTCTGGCATATGTTTTGACTCTTCAATCTAGTCTGTATCCTGAATGTTTCTTGATTCAACCATTAACCATATCAATTACACATATGCAAGTCTGTGGTCTTTGCACTCAGAGCTTCATACTTTCTTTATGATCTGTTTTTCCTCCTAAATTGCATCCATTGCAAATACGATGCCAGGTATATTTACAATGTAAATGATAACATTCATAAATTCATTAAAAAAACCTGGCTGTTCTATCAGGATTTGGGACAAAGTTGAACTCCCATAGGATTTTACATTATACAAGGTTTGCTTTCTGGTTGCTTATGATCTTTTCCCGTGTTTTTAAACATTATTATTGCACTTACCTTTTTTTTAATGGAAGCCACCCAAAGTCATTGGAGTGAGGTGGCTTCTAAATTACATCAAACAAAGCAATAAACATAGCTGAAGCGCATGTGTAACTTTCCCTTCAATCTGCCCCTTTAAAATACACATAGAGAGATACATACCTTTTCTACCAATACCAATACTGGTACTCCTTGACTTACAACAGCTCATTTATTGACCATGCAAAGTTACAATAGCACTAAAAAAGTGACTTATGACTATGTTTCACACTTATGACCATTGCAGCATCCCCAGGGTCATGTGATTTACATTCGGATGCTTGAAAACTGGTTCATATTTATGATGGTTGCTGTGTCCCGGGGTCATGTGGTCACCTTTTGTGACCTTCTGGCAAGCAAAGTCAATGGGGAAGTCAGATTCACTTAACAATTCACTTAACAACAGTGTTACTAATTTAACAACTGCAGCAATTCACTTAACAAATGTGGCAAGAAAAGTCATAATATGGGGCAAAACTCGCTTAACACATTTCTGACTTAGCAACATAAATTTTGGGCTCAATTGTGGTCGTAAGTCAAGGACTATCTGTACAAACACGCAAACACGCACATACCTATGAGCAACAAAGAGGGAATCAAAGCTTTCCTCTTGGCCTATTATTGTTTGAATCAGAGATCACAGTGGGAATAGTCAGCATGAGCTGTCTTCCGAAAGGCCACCGTCCCCTAGAATTGATTAGATTTTTAAAATTATTATTTTAAAATATTTGAACTTGAGAATCCCATCTCCTTGGGCTCATTTATCATTTGTGCACTTGCACACTTAAATCCCAAAGAGCAGTTCATTGTGAGCAAGACAGCACTAGGGGGGGAGGGGAATTCACATAAAACCACAGTTCAAATTTCCTGAAATGACACTGATGGATTTCCCTGCACAGGCAGAAATTAAACTGCAATGCATGAATTATTTCCTCCTCCGTATCAAGATTCCTGTAAAAGAAGAATAAGAAGTCTGAAATGAACAAGCAAACATCCTGCAATCAGTGCCTGAATTAGCCCCATATAACAAAGGTGCGGAAGAATTTCTGCAACAGTTGCGCACATTCCACAATTTTAATATTGATAGTAAAAAAAAAAAGTAGTTTTATCCTTCCCGATATTGATTTAAATTTGCAATTGATTTTTTTTCAGATAATTGTGTTTTGATTTACTTGGCATCGGACCTGGATATCTCCGAGACCACCTTCTGCCGCAGGTTGCCTCCCATCGGCCGGTACGCTCCCACAGAGTGGGTCTCCTCAGGGTGCCGTCAGCCAGACAGTGCCGGCTGGCGACCCCCAGGGGGAGGGCCTTCTCGGTGGGAGCCCCCACCCTCTGGAACGAACTACCCCCAGAGATCCGGGTGATCCCGNTAACGATTGGCCGCTTCAAATATTTTCTTTTAATTTGGTTTTAATGGATATTTATTGTACTGTGGTTTTATAAGGCTGTTAGCCGCCCTGAGTCCGGTGAGGAGAAGGGCGGGGTACAAATTAAATTATTATTATTATTATTATTATTATTATTATTATTATTATTATTATTATTATTATTATTATTATTATTATTATTGTTTGTTATTTAAAACGAACAATTAAAAACAAAAACACTGAGAGGCTGTATATATCTCCCCAGAGTTCTATTCTGAAAGGTTGAATAAAGGTAAAGATATATTTATTTTGGCTGCACTGTGGTGAAAGGCACAGGGTGGCTTTCATCAAAGCAGTACAAGGCAAAATAAAATGAGCAAGCTGTCTGACATGACATAACCAAGCTTGAACACCACAGCTTCAGAACCAGGGAACTGGCAAAGCTAATAACAGCATTGTTCTCCATTTGCTAAGTTGGCTGCAGTTCAAGGGCATATTTAAAAGGCTGAGGGCAGCTTTAAGTTACAGACATAGCAGAGATGGCAGTCTCCGATGGAAAGATGATGTCTTTGGTTTGCCCTCTGCTCATAACAAAGGACTAACTATGACAGTTTATAAAACACCCACAGCAACTCAAAACTGAAACATACCACAATGACAGGCTCCAGCTTCCCCAGTTTGTGAAAAGCATCATCTTCGAAGACTTTGAAATTGTTTTCTAAATAGGTTGTTGATAATTATCCAACTAAAAACAAGCGGAAACCAAACTGTTGTCTACATAACTACTTTTTCCCAGGGGAGGTTGAAGGGAGACAGTTGAGCTGAAAATTGCATGAAAACGTTTAAAGAAACAGCTAAGTTCCAGCCCAGTCATTAGCTAATAAGATGCAAATCACGGTATTTTATATTGAAATTTGCTACAATTTAATTTTGGAGTCCTTGGTGCTCTGTGAGACATTTCATTACCCAACTAGGTAATACCATCAGTTGACTGAATGTGGGATTTGCTCCCTGTTTACACATGGTAGCTTGCCCCCCCCCCCCAATTTTGGTGGGGATGTGATTTTTCTCCTTAGTAATTTTTCAGTTAAGTTTTTTACTTGCTTGTTTGTCTGGTGCTAAATCTTGCTTATCTTAGTATTGGCTGTCGGAGAAGATGTGTTCTGTCTTTTTCATTTCATTTTTTCCTCTCTCTCTCTCATTTGAAAGGCATGCAATTGAGGTTTATTTCTATTTGTCTATTAAAATATATTTGAGCCCTAAAATTGAGTTGTAATTTTTGTATGGCATTAGCTGCGCAGCCAGGATCAGGATGGAAAGATATCTATAATCCTTCAAGCAATCCTAGTAGCTTTCCAGAATGCTACTCCACAAACTGCTGGGTATGAGACTCTGTTGTTGTTGAAGTTGGACTGTAGGATCAAAGGGCGCTCACTTATATAGGAACCACCCTATGGAGCTGCTCCAGTCCATGGCTGGGTTGGTGGTGGAGTTTCCAAGGTTACTGTCTTAGGGATCTTTAACCTTCCATACAGATTCAGAGGTAGCTTAAGGGTTTGTGGCAACCAAGAAAGAAGAGAAGGACAACGAGCGAGACTGCTTCAACAGGAAAAATGAAACCTGGCCTTTTCCCAGACTCTCATTCTAACATCTCAAGCTCTTCACAGTAAATCCAAACAGTACACTATTATACACATTTTGTTTGTCATTAGACTGGCAGTTGGTGTGAGGAATGATTTATTTTTATTCTGCAAACAAATTGTCAAAATCTTCTCTGCTACCTTCTGAAATGGTATTTCAAGCTAGAACACATGACCCTTTTATCAGACATAGATCACTGAATAAGGACATATCAGTTATCTGATAATAATTACCTGGCAAGATTTCTAAGCAACTTTTTATATGTTGGGAAAGGAACCGTAAAGTATCATCTTTCATTTGAAGGAAGACAATATTGAGTTTTTGTTTTATTTAACATGACAACTTACAGAAGTTTGCATTTATCTGGCATTGGCAGATATGTATCAAGGAAGGATTGATCTCAATCCTTTTCCTGTTTCATACTCTTACAATCAGTGGAAGATTTATTATGGTCATAGACCAGCATAAACTAATCTTGCCAAACGGCAGTAAATCAACAGCAATGTTGTCGCTTGCAGAAAGCATCTACTGTTTTACTCCGCTGAACAAAATAATAAAAATTACAGCTTTGCAACACATGTGAATTTTAATAACATAATGAAGATAAAGGGTTCCTTACAATCAGACCAGCCTTGTCTTATAGATCAATTTTAGCTGAAATTACTGGCATCGGTACAGCTAAGAATCAAGGACACCAGTTCATGCTAACATAAGCACTTTTAGAGGCACTGTTTTCAATGAAACAGAGGAGTAGCACAGTCCCAGCCATGCTTATTTAGCAGTTAGTCCAACTCTGCAGGTGGCAGTACATGAACAACCTTATTAGGGCTCAGAAACTAAGCAGGATGGGAGCTAATTATTACTTGGATGGGAAATCACCCATCAGAAGTCCCAAAGCCACAGAGCTGATGGGAAGAAAACTGCATGATTGTTTCCACGCAGTCACTGAAAAACAATCTCAGGCTCCACGTGCCAAACTACTGTGGTTGACCACTAGTCAGTTGCTGCTGTTTTGTGGCTATGGCACAGTACCATAACCCAAATAAAATTTATCATCTATTTTCATTCTTATTTATTGGATTGTTTAAGGTTGCTCAACTCCAAAAATGCTGAGTGGCTTATAATATGTCCAGTACATAAACAAAGCTAAACTGTCCAGACTGAAGCAACACTCCCCAATACGTAAAAAAGACTTGACATGGTTTCACAAACACACTAATTCCAGGCCTAGGAATAGGACCAGCTTTTAAGAGATTTAAGAGATTTCTGAAACTGTAGGAGGTGGGAGCTATGCTATATATATGGGGAAGGCTGTTCTAGAGGGCAGATGCTGTAACAGAGAAGGGACACTTCCTTTTAGACCAAGGGTGTCAAACTCGCAACGTCACGTGACGTGTCATTGCTGGCAATGGGGTGAGCGCGGTTTTGCTATGATGCATCCAGTCCGTGGGCCGGCAGTTTAACACCCCTGTTTTAAACCATTGCATTACATGGCACAAGACCTTGACAAGGCTTTAAAGGGCAAATTGTAACTGAATAAGGCCTCATCACATGAACACATAAACATTCTTCAATCAAAGGCCATGCTTAGCCTTTGCATGATATGCTGGGTGTGTGTGTGTGTGTGTGTGTATGTGGCACATTATTTAAAGTTTCAGTTCAAATAAAATCCATTTAGGTAATGCAATTATTAATTTGGTGGTAAGTTTCCGAGGAACTGTGGCAACAACCCTCAAGACATTTTTTTTGGGGGGGGGGAGGAAGGTTGCTCTATAACAGGGGTCTTCAAACTTGGCCCTTTTATGACTTGTGGACTTCAACTCCCAGAATTCCTCAGCCAGCCCTGAGGAAATCATAAAAGGGCCAAGTTTGAAGACCCCTCCTCTATAACATACTCTGGCAAGTGGGAAAAAAACAACCTGGTGTATTCCAAGTTTCCTTCCAGGCAACCTTATTCTGTTCAAAAGCATATTGTACTATGAAAGTCCTTGGGACTCTTTGAGCTTGGTTGTTTTCTTCCTTGAAGAGGGAGTCAAGCTATTCTCCAAAGCGCCCGAAGGCAGGACAAGAAGCAACGGGTGGAAACTAACCAAGGAGAGAAGCAACCTAGAACTAAGGAGAAACTTCCTGACAGTTAGAACAATTAACCAGTGGAACAACCTGCCTCCAGAAGTGGTGAATGCTCCAACACTGGAAGTTTTTAAGAAGAGACTGGACAGCCATTTGTCTGAAATAGTATAGGGTTTCCTGCCTGAGCAGGGGGTTGGACTAGATGACCTCCAAGGCCCCTTCCAACTTTATTATTATTATTATTATTATTATTATTATTATTATTATTATTATTATTATTATTATTATTATTATTATTATTATTATTATTACCGAGGTTTCATTATCCAAACTAGGTAACATCATCAGTGCTAGTTTGGGTAATGAAACATCTGCAAGAAAACAGCCAAGCTCAGAGAGCATCAAAGACCCCTCATTCAACCCTGAGCTACAAATATTCTCCTTTATTGGAAAGAATACTGTTATTTTCAAACTTGTTTTAACAGGGTTTCATAGCTGCTACTAAAACTATAAGTACTATCATCAATAGATATGACAACTCAACTTCCCACCACCACCCACCACCACAAAAAAGTACAGAATCTATTTGCAAAGTGACACTTATAACCAGTAATATCCACACGTGCAAAATAACAATTTTCCAGCTTTTATAGAGGGTTTTTTTTTCAGTACCAATGGGACTTTCGTGATTTCATTGCTGGCTTTCAGCAATTTTACATTAGTCTTATCAGTGCTATGATTCAATAATTCATAAATTATTGCAAAGCTGCTGCTGCTGCTGCTGCTCCTCCTCCCATTCTGAAACTAGTTTTGGAAGCAGCTTCTACTTGTCTCCACACTACTGTACATACTCAGCCACTTAATATAAACATACAGATGGAAAAGGTATTCAGAACAAATGTATTAGGGATGATAATTTGAACTTTAAAACATGCATCACTTGCTAAGTTAAGGAACAAAAACAGAAGAGAAGCAAGGGAACAAGGTCACTAGTTCACCTCCTGTTGAGTACTCACTACCCAGGAGATTTCTTTGGGGGGAAGTAGATGGTGGCAGCATATTGAGTGTATTATACTGTATATGTACTCAGTTCAATAAAGACTGATGATTCGATTGTGATGAATTTGCAGTATTTCTCATCTTCAGAAACTAGGTATTGTGATGTACATTTCCTGAAAGACACCACCACAGAGCAAAAGTACAATTAATCATTTTTTTTAAAAAAAAATGTCCTGTCACATCCATGATTACCGATTGCATATTGATTCTGTGAGATGGCAAGAAATGAATATCTTACTTGAGCCAACTCCTGAGAGTTTTCAGTAAGGATATAAAATGCATTGGTCTAATTCCAGAGCCCAGATAATTTCTATTACCTTAGAAAGCCTTGGTAATGAATCACTGTCAGTGTGGAGAGTTAATGGGATAGATCACAACTGATATGTAACACTTTATATTTGCATGGTAAACAAGAGAAGTAAAATGTCAATTATGCTGATAGTTTAGGTTTATGCATTTTCCCCCACATTCCAGTTTTATTTGTCAAAGATCTGCTGGGTGCTGCCAAAGAAATTGATTGAGCAAGATAATCTTTACAAGAGTCAAGCTGATAGAGTTCTTTGCCAGACTTTGTATTCCATCATAATCATCAAGCATACGTGCTTTGCTCTTTTTACTGTTCTACTTCTAAAATTAGTATTAAAGCTGTCAACCATTGAAGAATTATAATCTGTCTTTTAGCCGATTAATCAATTAAAGACAAATATTTTGGCAAATTCCCCAAACTTCAATGAATGTGCTTTCTACCTAAGGGTTTTATTTCCAACAATAGCAACACTTTTCATAGGGCAAAGTATTTTTGTGGATCACAAATTTTGTCACGAAATAAATAACACGATTTCAGTGCAGAACTGTTTGGTTGTATGGAGAGATATTCTTGCAGAGAGCAGCATAAGCTCTTCCTTCCCTTTGTTTTTCCCTTGGAACTTTAAGGCAGACTGAAGAACCCTAGGCCACATCTGGTTTCTCATTACAAAAGGAAAACAATAAGTATTTGTAGAAGAAAAATTCTACAGCTGGGACAGTGGGACAAACATCAGGATAAGGTGCAGCTTAGCAGGCAACTGATGGTGAAGAAGCAGCAAAGCTGGGCTGCAGCAAATCCACAACAGCTGAAAGACAAAGTTGAGCCCAGCACCTTTATCATGCTGGAGGCCTACAGCCAGCCAGTAGCTGATCAGACATCTTCCTCCACTGCCCTTCCCAACATGGACTAAAAGACTTGGCAAAGCTAATGTTTCCAAGATGTTCACAACAGCAGGTAATTAACTTCAAGGAGACAAAATGGCGTTGAAAGAGTTACAGCTCATGCAACAAAAGAGAAGGGAGCTGTTGCTAAGATATTTTTTTTAGGAATTACACTAGATATACACATAGACATAGATCACACATATGTAACTATGGCATAACATGCTGTGTTTCCCCGAAAACAAGACCAGGTTTTATATTAATGTTTGCTCCAAAAGATGCATTATGGCTTATTGTCTGGTTAGGTCTTATTTTGGGGAAAATATGGTACCAAATGCATCCATCTGGCTGACAATCTTAACTGGGGTTTATTTGAGGGGTGGGGCTTATATTACAAGCATCCTGAAAAATCATGCTAGGGCTTATTTTCTGGCTGGGTCTTATTTTCAGGGAAACACAGTTGTATATAAGTTTAGTGATAAGTGATACTTTCAGAAATAAGCAAATTTTAAAATGTGTGTGTGTGTAAGTAAATAAATAAAAGTCTTTCTGGGAACATAGAGGAGACAACAATATCAAACTGATTCTCTGACAGAGGTGTACATCTCACGTTCCCTGGATCAGGGGTGAGCTCTATAATGCATCATTTTTGTCTCCCAGTTCCCCTCAACAATTAGCTTCCCTTATACCCTTCTCTGCCCCACTACTGGAAATGGCAACTCAATGACCCTCAGTCAATCAGGATTACTCAGGCAGAAAGAGACAGACAAAATAGTACCTGATCAAAGGGGGAACACCTCATTTTCAAAACTGATGAAACTGGGGTGGGGAATGTTTTTAATACTGGAGGGTTACATCAGATGTTAAAAGTGGAATGGAGAAGAAAAAAGACTGATTCTAAAAATAGATGATAAAGACCTATGAAAGACAGAACTGGCTGTGTATCCATGTGGATCCAAACATGAACAGTCTCGCCCTTCTGGAATATAGTAATTGTTCTGGCCAACCCTCATACATGAAGCAACCATAACTCTTGCTATATTAATTCATTGAAAATATTGGAGATATAGACATATGCGTCTTGGATGAACAGAATGTACTCTAAAGTCAGGTTGACATTCCATGAATTTTAGTCTCAAATGTGGCAATAATGAAACAAATCCAAATCATGTGAGTTCACACTCCAAATCCTGAGTTGCATCTGCAACAGCAGATTGGTTTCAACCAGCTCTTTTTAAATGATATCAAAAGGAACAAGTTTCCCATTTTTAAAACAAAAAACATCTTCTATTGACATACAAGTAACAGGAGATTCAAACTCATTATTCTGAAGGTCACATATGTAATAAATAGCTACTTAATCAACTTCCCTCCAGTTCTTATAAATAGGAACCACAGTTAATTATTCCCAAACCTCTGGCAAATGCAGATTTTTATAAGTGACCGCAACATCAGCACCAGAAAAGTCTAAATAACAAATGGGTGAGTAAAATAAACTGCCAAAAAGCCCTGTGATTAAAGTGAAGTCATTTTTTTTTTTGGTTCCAAGAATAATTTTAAACTTAAGATTGATTTGTTGGAACTGAGTTGGTCTAATCCAGTAATCGTAAGAGGGGCTGTCTTACTCAGAAGATATATTTAACAGCTACTTTTAAAGAAGTTTATCCTATCATGTAAACTTTTTATAGGTAAAGGGACAAAAATAAACCATGTCTACATACTGTGCAAAAGAGACACTCAACAAGGCAAAAAAGGGAACAAAAAGACCCAAAACACCTTCCCAACAGCAATCAACACCCAGATGAGTATAGATTAACATCAGACCAACAATTGGGAAATAAACATTACCCCAATCAAGAAATTGCCAAACAAGCTAACAATAAACAGACCAGCCTAAGAATCTCCAAGACCATTCCCACCAACACTTAACAGGGCAAGCCACCAGGATATAAATTGAGAGAAAACCCCACTCCCTCCTAGCACTGATAGTGTTACCTAGTTTGGGTAATGAAACTTCTGCAAGAAAACAAGCAAGCTCAGAGAGCACCAAGGACCCACTCATTTCAACACTGAGCTACAAATATTCGCCTTTATTGGTACAAAAAAAAATATTCCATGATTCTCTACATATCACTTGCAGAATTAAGTTTTAGAATTGAAAGTGATTCTTGAAGAAACAGGAAATTCGGTACTTGCTAGGATTTCAATAGGTTCAAACTACTTCTCAAGTTGAGTCCTGTAAGAATCTGAATCTGGTTTCATTTCTCGTACTTACAAGGGTTATCACTGGGCTTTAATTTTAATTTAGCCTTGGCCACAGGCTGGAATGAAAAGTTGCAATCTTTTCCAACAGGCCATTATAATATACAGTGAAATCCTTGAAGTACGGCTCTACCACAAAAAGGAATACATGAAGGATTGTAAAAATGAGCTACACTGAAATTAGCGCAGAGGTATCTATGAGAAGAAGCTTCAGCACATTCATGAGATGTAACCATAAAACTTTTTTTTTAAGGGAAAGGATGGCAGAGAAGTGATAGCAGAAGGAATCTCCTATTCCAAATAATAATTTATGTCATCATCTCTTAATGAACAATTGGAACTATACAATTGTATAGACATTCAATCAACTGTTGAATGGTAAATTAATCCATGTAGTCTTTCTGCTATGTATGTCAAAGTGGTAAGGTGTTGTGCTATTTAATTTGTTTATGTCTTAAAATTTAGTCATTTTCTGATTTTTAACCCCCAGTAACTTTAATACGATGCAATACAAATTCTGTTTTAGAGGCCTGGAGCTTGCTGAGTTCCTGATTAACAGAAAGCAGAGTTCTGAATCTTCAAAGATGGTTTGCATTTGTGCATCTGCCTTCAAGCCAGGTTTTGGGGTTGTTGTTTTTTTTTGACTCCTGGCAACTGTCTAGATTAGTTCCCACAGTTTTCTTGGAAGGTTTTTCAGAAGTAGTTTGTACTTCCTTACGAAGGTCACCCAGCTGCCTTTGTGCCTAAGGCATGACTAGAAATCATAATCTCCAGGTTTCTTGCTTGATACATAATAATAATAATAATAATAATAATAATAATAATAATAATAATAATAATAATAATAATAATAATAATAATAATAATAATAATAATAATAATAATAATAATAATAATAAAGTTGGAAGGGACCTTAGAGGTCTTCTAGAACAACCCCCTGCTCAAATAGGAAATTCTATACAATTTCAGACAAATGGTTGTCTGAAATTGTCTCTTCTTAAAAACTTCCAGTGTTGGAGAATTCACCACTTCTGGAGCCAGATTGTTCCACTGGTTAATTGTTCTAACTGTCAGGAAGTTTCTCCTTAGTTCCAGGTTGCTTCTCTCCTTGATTAGTTTCCATCCGTTGCTTCTTGTCCTGCCTTCAGGCACCTTGGAAAATAGCTTGACTCCCTCTTCTCTGTAGCAGCCCCTGAGATATTGGAACACTGCTATCATGTCCCCCCTCGTCCTTCTCTTCGTTAAAGTAGACATATCCAATTCCAGCAACTGTTCCTTATATGTTTTAACCTCCAGTCCCCTAATCATCTTTGTTGCTCTTCTCTGTACTCTTCTCTGTACTCTGTACTCTTTCTGTACTCTGTACTTTAACTACTATACCAAACTTGCTCTACTTTGGAAGGTAGATCAGATATATAAAGGTTTGCTGATTCTTTTAAGTTGCTTGGGATTTAATTCCAACCAAATGTTGTTTCTTTATATAGGGAGCAGATGCGACAACATTACTGGGAATGAATGTTTTTGCAATGTTCTATGCCAAATACAATATTGTAATTCAAAACTGTTGAAATGAATATTTTAGAATCCTGTGTATTGCCTGCTTGAAAAAAAACCCCTTTCATCAGTGATATATTCAGGAACCTTTTAAAATATGCTATTCAGCACCGTGAAGAAAACCTTACATACACAAATTAAAATTGAACGGCAGCTAGGAAACTAGCAAGCAAAGTCCAAAGGCTTTCTTCTGATCTTCCTATAGGGATTGAGTTCCCTTCCTATTGGTGGTTAATAAAAATTTCAGATCAACAGAAATCTTCAGAAATAGTTGAAGTGTCAGGGCCAAGCTCAAAGATGATATGGAGAAATCCAACTGAATCCAATCCTTCATTTGTTTACACCTAATGGAGAGACAAACTTAACCTATAACCTTCTAGCCTGCTAGATGTAGCCTGAGAGGTTGTAATGTGTTGCTACCCTGAACTTCTTCCCTTCGCCATCCAGCTTGGGACTTTCCAGTAGCTTAATATAGATTTCTTTCTGAAGAGATTTACTGCCTTCTCCTTGAAAAAGCTCTGTGTTGCCAAAACTCCTATATACTGATTCTTCAGGGGCACATTCCATCTCATGTAGTCACCACAAGCGCTCACACCCAACAGAAGGAGGGTTGAAATGTGCTTCCAAACCAAATAGATTGAGTTGGGAGTCAAGAGTATTCCATAAACAAAGTATGTTTGGGTAAAGCTAATAAACGTAGAGAGAACATAAACATAGGGGAGGAATAAGATTCCTTGTTAAAAGAGAAGTGGGACCCAGCGAAAGAAGGAAGGAAGGATTGGGAAAAGAATAATTCAGCAGAAATGTATTCAGGAACCATTTCACACATGCATCTTTTGAATATATTTGCCTAGCAACCTTGGCTGATCACAAAAAAGCTAAGCAGAATCAGACTTCATTAGTACTTGGAACAGAAGTCAATAGGAAATCACAGAACCTTAGGCTAGATTGAGAAGTTAGAGCAGGGATGTCAAACTTCTGGCCCGCAGGCCAGTTGCATCATATGGAGGCCATGCCCACCCCAGCTTCGGCAATGCAAAAAAAGTCACAATATGTTGCAACACGTCATGTGACGCAGTGAGTTTGACACCCCTGAGTTAGAGCAGGGGTGTCAAACTCACAACATCATGTGACATGTGCGACATATCGTGACTTTTTTCCCATTGCCGGAGCTGGGATGGGTGCAGTTTTGGCATGACGCATCTGGGCCACGGGCTGGCAGTTTGACACTCCTGAGTTAGAGGAACATATTGGAAAAATGTGTTGTTTCTGCCTTTGTCTGAACAAAGTGCCTTGGATTATCAAAAGTGTTTTTCATACTTCCCAAATCCCCTCACTCTGAAAATGGATTACAATAAGAATCTTTGGAGGCCTCTGTTCACCAAGAATGATAATAAACTCTGATTCCACATGCAGTTACTCACTGACACTTAGCCTTCTTAACTCTAAACCAATTTTCTTTTTGGATTGCCTAATCTACGCAAGGGTCAAACCACTTGCCGGAGGCAAATGAATGACCAGGCTCCCAATTTCATTGCTAAATGGTTAGATTCTAGCTATTTCCAATCATGTGTGCATGTGGGTGTGGGTGTGATATGTGTGTGTCTAACATGAAGAGGTGAGGGAAATGGTAATCCTATAGTGAAACTGTTCTCAAAACTCTTTACTGAGGAGTTATCTATTAAAGGGGGTAAAGAGGGATTAAACAGTTCTACTTATCAAACAGCTCCAGGCCATCATGCACTGGGAGAACCATTCTTGACCCCATCACTGTGATTTGCCAATTGCCTCTGGTGTTCATTACTTCGCTTGTCCATGAAGGAGAAGCCTAAAGATGGCTCATAATGTACTCTGGAGAGGCAGCATCAATCTGTCAATTATTGGTTATAATGGACCTGAGAGTCTTTCAAAGAAGATCACAGTTGAGACTCAGGGAGGGAGGGGCTGGGGGGGGGACAGTCTTCTTAAGTGGCATCTGGATGGAAACAGGGAAAGCTGTTTTTAACTAACAGGAAAAAGCCTACAAGGCTGCTGTTGAATCTGAGCAATAATTACATCTTGGGAGGAGGTAGAGAGAGATGTGACACAACAAAAACCTAGACAGAAATTCTTAGATATTGTATATCTCCATCGTGAATTCCTATCTCCCTTTACATTTGAGGGAGATCAGTCAATAGTTTAAATAATTTGTAAAACTTTTTATGAAAGAAAAAAAAACCAGGCAGCATCATAGGATTCTTAGCTAAACATCCAGAAGTCTGAATGCTAGCTTTTTAATTTTACCAGTTTCATCTTTAGGGATGCTTCTAGAAGGAGATAAAAGGGTGATGTTGACAAGCAAAATTATGGAAACTAAATCTAAACTAAAGCCTCAGATATACCATATCCCTATGTATTTTCTCTCCAATAATTTTGTGTTGTTGCTGTACATGAAACCTGATGAAGGATTCTTTGAAATTCAGCAGTTAGCTGGGTAATGTTAGCCAATATATTTAGAGAATAGAATAGAGCTGGAAGGGACCTTGAAGGTCTTCTAGTCCAGCCCCCTGCTCAAGCAGGAGAACCTATACCATTTCAGACAATTTAAAACTTGGGAATTGTTTTAAAGGAAACTGCATACATACAAATATATGCACTATGCTATTCCTTTCTAAGGTAAGCAACTATGTGCAAAATGCAAGAAATGAATAAGAAATAGAAAGACTATTTATTAAAATGAATAACTCTCCATATTTTTCCAAGCCTGTCTTTGCTTCCCCTGGGTTTTTTATTCTACTTTCTCCATTGCCTTTTATTCTTTAGACTTCTCACCTGTATCTTTTTGAGGAACTCATCAACTCCAAGTCTGACAATGACTTCCTGGTCTTTCTTTTCTTCTCAAAAATGTGTCCTTTCTTTATATAGTTACTTTGCACTTGATCCTTATTCATTCTCTCTTTATAGTCAAATCACTTCGATGTGCTTATTGTATACAATCACTCACTTTTCAGCACTCATCCATTCTTGACCTGTTTTATCTCCCTTTGTTTTATCAAACATGCATACTCAATACCACAGCATTCCACTGTACATATTCTATGAAAGAAGTAAGTAGGTACACACATTTTTACAGCCAGCTAGTTTTTTTAATCAGACATTAATTCTCTGCAATGGAACACATAACATTTACTAACAGATTTCCATATCTTAATATTTCTCCATCTGTTCTTAGTAGACATTTTATCACAACACATAAACCCATCTCACTGTAGGGTATGGGAAATTTTTCTTCCATTCATATATAATTAGTATTCATTCATATGTAACTTGCAATCATACACAAATATTTTAGATGTGTTCGTTTGTGGATCTACTGCATTGTAGAATCTTTCAAAGCCTCATACTGGGTATAGTAGGAAGAGTATCTCCTTGCTCCACATTTTCAAGTACAGTACACTCAAGAAATTTAGACAATTAGCTTTATTGCAGAAAATTAGGAAACCATAAACATAAATTCTCTAACCAACTGAAGAATCCTATTCTTTGTCTGTTAGTTGAAAAATTGGAATCCTAAGGTCTGATCCTTCCACCTTCTCACGTTAATAAATATGTCTACAGATAGTTCTCAACTTACAACAGTTCATTTGGTGACTGTTCAAAGTTACAACAGCACTGGAAAAAAAGTGATTTATGACCATTTTTGACACGACCGTTGCAGCATCCCGATGACCATGTGATCAAAATTCAGATACTTGGCAACGGAGTCATATTTATGATGGTTGCAGTGTCCCAGGGTCATGTGATCACCTTTTGTAACCTTCTAACAAGCAAATTCAATGGAGAAGTCAGAGTCCCTTAACAACCACATTACTAATTTAACAACCACATTGATTCACCTTAACAACTGTGGCCAGAAAGGTCATAAAAATGAGGCAAAACTAACTTAAAAATGACTCACTTAGCAAAAGGAATTTTGGGGTCAATTGTGGTTGTACATTGAGAACTGCCTGTACACATTTCTTAACCTTAAAGGTTTCTGCCCTCTGTTTCCTGAATAGCCTTCTCCAGGGTGAGAATCCCAGCTCACTAAACCTTTCATATGTTTGCACCTAATGTTTTCTGCAAATGATTTAGGTTTTCACCCAACAATATAGCACCATCTCCAAAGAAAAGTACACATACAAAGATGTCACCAGCATCACCAAACATGTCACCAGCATCGCCATAACCATTCCCTATCAACTCAGTCATAAATATATTAAATATCCTGCATCCTTGTCTTACTTCTTGCTCAGGACTAAATTATTCCCTAAGTTTTCCATTTATTCTCAGGCTTTCTTTCTATCGCATACCAATTATAATACATTTAGCCACCAATCTTCTTATGAAACATTCCATAATTCAACCCTATTCGTTTTATCGTATGCCTTTACAAATTCAACAAACATAAGCTTTCTTTCTCACATTCATATGTAAATTCCATTTCACTTATTAATGTCCTTTATTTGCTTCCAGGAATATAATTATTTTAGACAAAAGACGCTTCATAATATAGTATAGAAGCAAAAAAAAAAAAGTGCACAGCCCAAAATGGGAAAGTTGAAAAAACATTGCAGCAGAAGGCAATGGAAAATAGACCTGTGCTAATTCAGAAAGAAGTGTATTTGTTTGCTGAAGGCTTGAGCAAGTCAGAGCTGCTTCAGAGAGTTCCATGCTCCTTCACACTGCTTCACTTTCCAGAGTTTGTCAAACATATACTAATCTCTGTACTAACAAGCAAGGCCCATGGACGGACTCCTCATCTTCTCCATCATCGCTTGCCCCAAGTTTTGGGAAGTAGTACTGCAGAATGCGCTAGCTGCATTTTCTGATGAACCCTCACCAAAGCTGAGACTTCTGCCTAAGCCCTGGCTGCAGGAAGTGGCGGCAGACAGGGAATCACTTAGAAGTGACCTGTCATAGCAAATTATTTGATCTCTTTGACTCAGCAAAGGGACTCTTTCTATTGCAGGAATAGAAAAGAGCTAACGATAATCCAGTTCTGTAATGCTGCCAAGCATACTACTTTTTTATTGCATTTTTTTTACATAGATAAAAGATAAACATGAAAATATATAAAGAAAGGTTAGAGGGAAAGAAGCTAAAATAAAAAAATAAAGAAAACGGTAAAGTCAAAGAAAAGGAAAAAAAAGAGAAAAAAATTAAAGAAATGACTTCTTGGCAGCAGTTACAAATAAAGTTAGTATCCCCCTCCCTCATTCAAACAGCTTTACAGAGATCCCTTTTTCTCCCATAGTCAATCCCTTTTGCAATAATCAAATCCACACATCACCATTTCACTTTTTACCATTTTGAGCAAATAATTTAGTTTCCATAAAAGTACTTGTTTTATCCAAACACATCAGTTTTGCCATTTCTGCTCATCCTGTCATCTTTTCAATCCATTCCTCCATTGTGGGGCTGCCAAGCAAACTACATGTAGATTCAACGGAGATCAGTTTATAGGAAACGTTACTTTACTATGGACAACTTCCCTTCCTGTTCCCCATCACTAGGATGTGCACAGGGGGACTTAAAAAAAAATAAAGTAGATAGATCAGGGGTCTTCAGACTTGGCCCTTTTAGGATCAAGGAATTCTGGGAGTTGACATCTACAAGTCATAAAAGGGCCAAGTTTGTAGACCCCTGAGATAGATGATAGGTAGCTGGCTAGATAGCCATATTTAGGACTCCACAGCAAACTACAATTCCCAGAATTCTTTGTGCCTACCTTCTTCTGGGAATTCCCTTGATGGTCTTCAGCAAATTGCAATTTGTTAAGATCAGAATGATTATACTACAGTGTGATTCAGCAGTTAAAAATAATGGGCACATGCTAACCAAAGCAAAGTCCCATTCTTTTTCAGCAGGGAGAATTAAACATGGAGTTTGCTTTCTTCGGCTGAAATAATGGGCACTTAAAAGTGCTCAAGCTTGACTGGATCTTGTCCCATAAAGATGTTATTACAGCTCCTTCATTCCTACACAGATTATTTAAGGACAGGATTTGAGGGCTGGCCACTGGGAAACGGAAAGGGGGATTAAATAGCTTTGGCTCCATTCAGCAGGGCACTTCTTAGATTCTTGTACATATTGTACCATTTTGATAATGAGGCTCTGTAATTGCCATGTTAAGATTGCAAATACATTTTGCTACCTGCAATTATAGCACAATTGTGCTTTTTTTTTTATTCTCACTGAAAGATCTTTTTAAGACATATTTTCTATTGAAGTCAGCAGGGGGGAAAACTTCAGTTTTGGTAATTAGAAGGAACTGTAGACAGTTTTTTTTTCCTTTTCACTTTTATATAATAGTACAAAGGCAATTTAATCAACCCAGCCTCTTTTTATTTTATTCAGTTACTTTTATTCGAATGTCATAGTCGTAATGATTCCCTATATGGGCATAATGCCTGCAACTAAATATTCTTCATAAAACGCCGCTTCCTCTTCCTCCCTTTGAAATACACTCTGAAGTTGGAGTTATAAAAAAAAAGCAGAGACTCCCAGTGCCCCAAATGCTTTCCTAACATGAGGTGCACAACTAACAGGTTTGCAAGTACAAAGGAGAGAGGAATTGCTTATACTCCTTATACTTGGGAGAATACCCTCCTTGGTTTTTAGAAGATGTGTAAAGAAAATTTTACTTCATTGAGCTTTCAACTGTAGATAAATTTATCGGCGTCCAACTTGGAGGAGAATTGATTCATTTTTTTAAAAAAAAACAACACTATTTTTATTCAGTTGATGTTTTTGTAATTGTAACATGTTCTAAACCCATCAATAAATACATATTTAGATTACAGCAATGCTTCTGCACATATATCTAGAGTTCATCTAGATACTTCATCTCTATTTTCACACTTGGGAAGATCACAAGGAAGGCAGATACTCACATAGGCACATAGGTGCACTTAGGTGGTTCTTGAGCAGTCATTGTAGATGTGAAAATAGGGATGAAGTACATAGATGCCAGAGCTTTCATGCTTTCATCAGTGAACTATCAAAGTAGCTGAAACTCTAGCAGATCGATGTTCAAAAGCATTGCTGGAATCTGATTAAATTCATGGAGAACTTTATAAAAAAAATTAACAAAAGCTGCTTTTGAGAATTCAGTAATAATCCATTGTTCAGAGGCCCTTATCACAATTATATTAGATATAATATTATTATTATTTTTTTCTTCCAATATTCCTAAAAGATCAAGGTGGTATGTTTAGTTCCCTTTCTCAATACTTTTTCTAAAATGTAATTAAGCTCAGAAAATATGGCATCATGGCCGGGACAGAAAAAAGAACGTGAGTCTTCCGCTATCCTTACACTTTCCACTATCCTTTATATTCCTCCTAGTGCATGTGGTTGTGTTGTTATCTTCACCAATGTATATATTATTGCACACATTCTTTCTTAAGACAATTATTTTCATATGCTTTTTGTTGTTTGTAAATTAACATGGCAAAAAAAACAGAAAAGATGACTATCAGAAAAATGCAGTTGTCTATAAATTTGAAAACTGCAAATCAGATATGTTTGTATTCAAATGCAAGTATACCAAATTCTTCAAATTCATGCCTAATTAAAGTTGTCATGATTCAGGAACTGTGAGGTTTTAAGATCTTGGACAGAGATACAAGCCTTTTCCCAAAGATCTAATGTTCTTTTTTTATATATATATAAATTTTTATTGATTTTTCAATTAAAAACAATAACATAAATATGATGCATTTGATCACAATATCAGCCAGAAAAAAAATAACACTACTCAATACATTCACAGAAGTGTCCAGTGTCCCCCCCCTGCACTCCCCTCTTTCACTTTCCACACCTTCCTCCCCCCCCGAACCTACAACCTCTCCTCCTTCCTCCCTCTCTCCTACCTCCCTTCCTCTCTCAACCATCCTGTCTGGTGCAGTTGGGGTATCCACCGGGCACTTCTTTTAAAAAATCACATATAGATCTACAATACATCAATTTATATACATCTATCTATTCCCTTTCCCCCCTCCCCCCCCCAGGACTTCCCAGAGCTGAACCAGGAAATAAGCACACAATAATCCAATTCTATCCAAAACTACTCATTATTACTACACACTAGTATAAACTTACTATGACTCTAAAATAACATTAAAATACATACAAATTTTATAAATCTAACAATATTTGTTTTTGTATATATATGTATATATAAAAAAAATTAATCAAAAGCTACATGATAATTGTTCAGTTCATATTTTCTCTGAATATAATCTATCCATCTTCTCCACATTGAGATAAATTTCTCCTGAGAGTGATCCTTCAGGTATGCGGATATTTTTGCCATCTCTGCAAAATACGATACCTTCTGTCTCCAATCATCCATAGTTGGTAACGTCTTCTTTTTCCAATTTTGAGCAACTAATATCCTTGCTGCTGTTATAC
>NW_015388719.1:78358-91444 GCF_001527695.2 Protobothrops mucrosquamatus
TTATCCTGTCTTAACTCATCCAATGATTTAATTTGCCAGTCCTGTCCTCTTAACATAAGTAGATCTTTATAAACAATTCCTTCTAATTTTACACCCCTTATAATTCCTTGTATTGCATGTTCCGGAATAGCCCACATTGGAATTTTAGAATTTACCTTATAAGAATACTTTTTCCAAACTCTCAAAAGTGCAACTCTTAGAATATGAGATTTAAAAACATGATCAATTTTCTTATCAAAAAATAAATAAGCATGCCATCCATAATATAAATCCCAACCTCCAAGTACCAAAATATCTCTATTGGTTAAATTAATCCAATCACTAATCCAGGTTAAAACCACCGCATCATAATATAATTTTAAATTAGGGGCTTTAAGTCCCCCCAAAGATCTAATGTTCTTGATTCCAATACTTAACCAAGGAAATCTCATCCTTTCAAGGGATTTGCATAAATCCGTTCTTAATTCCTTTCCTTCTACTCCATTCATGTATTATGTCCCTTGTATAACCTTCATCTAGACATTAAGAGTTATTTGTTTATTTATTTAACTTTTGACTCATTGTTCATTCCTGGCAACTGCCTGGACTAGTCCTTGCCATTTTTCTTGGCAAGAGGTTTGCCCTTGCTTGCTTCCTAGGGCTGAGAGGGAGTGACTGGCTAAAGTGACTTGGCTTTGTGCCTAAGGCAGGACTAGAATTCATGGTCTCCTGGTTTTCAACCTGGTGCCTTATATGCTACACCAAACTGGCTATCTAGTTTACTCTTACTTAATTTATATAGTGGCCTAAACAATCAATCAATTTTTATTATGGTCAAAGACCAGTAAATGGCCTAAGCAATGCATCAGGGTTAGTGACAGAAGAGACAGAGACAAAATTGTGATCTTTCTTATAGTTTCTGTGTTATCTTCTCTCCTATCCCATGATTCACCTTGTTGAATTACATAGTTTTTGAATAGTTTATTAATCTTCTTGAATCAAATCCACCTGAGCTACTCAAACTGTAGATGTCTACATTCTTCCTGACCCTTGTTGCTTAGGAATTCTGGGATTTATAATCTTAAAACAGGATAAGCAAGGCTGATAAACTATTTCCTCAGGATGCTCCTAAATAACTTATTCCAGCATTCTCTTTAAGCAGAACATTTTTCATAATGGCCAGTGAAGACCATTGTTGCCATTAAAACATCCACCTTAGACCCACAGCGTACTCTTTTCTGTTTTTATGATGTCTCTTTTATCTTAAAAGAGCCTAACAAAATTATAACAACAAAGGAAAGGAAAAAAATAAGAGAATGGCAAAAAAAAGGTCCATGGCATTGTTTGTATATCTGTGTGTTTGCTTGTATGGTTGTTTATATGTGTTGGTGTGCGTGTGTATGTGTTGCAGCTGGCTGTTTGAAAGCACTGCATGTCAAGAAAAATTATTCAGCATGATAATATAAAGTCAGTGGGAAACCTTCTCACTTCATTAAATAGCCCCACCAGAAATCTCAAAGCTATATAAAAAGTAAATTGGTTTAGTGTAATCTGTACTATTTACCGAGGCATCTTGTCTCTCATTTTTCAATACAAGGCCTAAAACCATGATGATAAAACAGCTTTCAACCCATTTTCCTCATAAACGTTAAGCTCTGTTTCCTCTTTTTATCTATCATTAGCAGGGTTATTACTTTGGTTTTGACAAGACATTTGACCGCTTTCCTTCAGGATGGCCCTAATATCTTGTATTATTTATCTCAGTCCAGGAGTGCAGAACACAGAATCTGTATCAGCAGTACAAATCTCCCAGCAATTGGAAAGATCAAATTTTGTCCATAACCAGATTCTTCCACAACAGTTAGTATCAGCAAATGCCATAACAGTTAATACTAAACCAGTCTGTTCTCCCCTGGGGCTTGAACCATCAAGGATTGAAAGCAATGCACAGAAAAAAAGGAAAGGCAAAAATAATAAAACATGCCCACATTTCTCTTTTTGGGGAAAAAAACAGTCTGCTCCAAGATATGTGCCAAGAATACCAAAATGGAAACTTCTGAGACCTTTAAAGAAAATATTTTTCACTTAAAAGGATTGTCAGTCTACTCCAGCTGGTTCCAGCAATCTGCAGCAATAATGAGGGGCTTGGTTTTCATGATTTCTACTGTGTGGACTAGTTTGCTCTGCTTTGTTCATTCCCTCATACTTTTCAATAATACACCAAGATGCTTTGACACAGAATGAAGGGTTAAAAGTATCACTGTTTCTTCTACTGATTACTAACAGACAGTTGTTTAACATTAAATATGGGGAGAATGGCCTGGTGAGAACAGGAACATTACTATAGATTTGTTTTACCTCACAAAACTAACTCCATTTGATTGTTCCTGGCCTGGAGAGCATACCGTCTGAGTACAATGTCAGCTTCCTTCCCACCAATGTCAGTTTTCCGGCAGCACTCAAAATTAGGGGTCAATGTCTGCAGGATCCCTACTGGCCAGTTCATACAAAAGCCAAGCTGTGCTGTAGGCAATTCCCTGCAGGGAAGTTGATAGGTTTGAAGGAAAATTTATGGGGATAGGTGATGATCCAGAATGCTAATTCATGGTGCCTGAATGGGATTCCTATACTACTGTCATTTTCAGCTACAAAAGTTCATTTCACTTTGCAGATGTTCAAGATACCTACATTAAAGCCAAAAGCTACAGTATATCTAGGAAAGTTATTCCAAACCACCGCCAACTTGCTAGCCCCTATTTGGATCAAATAGCATTTTAATAAGTTATATATTAGGGGAAACTGCATAGGGAAAAAATATGTTGGAGTATAAAAGAAAAACACAAAATAAACAAAAACAATAAAATAAAAATAGTACACAGACCCCGTCGAAATAATTGTGGATCTCGAGAGCATTAAAAAAAAACTATTCTGGAAGTGGGGATTGGAGACCGAATGAAATAATATTAGCAGTAGATGCAGCACCTATACAGATCAGATTTCTATTATTCTACACATACGCACACCGACAAGGGAAGTTCCAATTACAAATCAGATGCTGCCTGGGTGGGACTGTAGCTCATTAATGAGAAATTCAAGAACTTCATGATCAAGCATGGCTTTTCTGGGCAAGGAATGTTAGGTTCATATCATGAAGGGTCTGTAAGATTACTTATGGATATAATAAATCCCCAGCTTCCCTCTGTCAAATGTGTAGCTCCTTGTTTCTCTTTATTTCCAACCTAATGCCTCAGGATGTTCACAACTTCTCATGAAAGCAACATCCTTCATGACTTAGGGAGAGTAAAGATATTGATTTATTGTATTTGCAGGTAAACCTGTTGACTTTGAAATGCGTGCAACCCACCTTTATAACATTTTCGTTCATTAAGCATTTGTTTTTCTGGAGATTTAAAAAAAAATCCACATTATTTTTTGGGATGCAATTAAAAGTTATATAAATGTTATAAATAAAGAAATAAGTGTAACAAAAATTGTTATTGAATTTTTATAGGGAGGGGACTGAAGTGGGCTTGAACCCAGAGTTAAGAAGCTTGGATTCCGTGGGACACCCTCAAGCTTGTTTCTAATGGGACATCATCTTCAGCATGACAATTTTAGGTGCACCTAAAACTGAGCTGAATATAAATCAGCTCAGCTATCAAAGGTAGCAGAATAGGATGGCAAAGTTGCAGAACTGATTTTGCAGTGGTACATTGGTTAGGTGTGGATGCCTCAGAGGGACAAAAGTAACAGGAAATGGCCTCCTAGCATTGTGATGTAGCATGCTAATACGTAAGGAGCAGAACTCACATTGTGATTTCATGAGGTATGCTTGGTGTTTAGAAGAAAGTCCTGCTTGATGCAAATGCCCCTGTATCTCTTGTACCAACATACTAAATACACATACTGGTGGGGAAAAAATGAAAGATATAATTTGGGTAAATATGTCATAGTTTCAAAGGAATATATAAGCAAAGTTTTGAAAAGCTGATGCTACCTCATCTAGGGTGCAAAACTCCAAGTACCTATTAGATGGAAGCAAAGAGATAAGAGAAAACATTAGTTGTTTGCCAAATTCTAAGCTGTGTAAACCTGGAAGGATAGGTTGTGAGAACAGAGGGCTCCAACTCACACTTTCATTTGGGAAATTGTGAATTTGTCTTTCTGCCTCCATGCCTAATTGAGTGCTGTGAGCCACAAAGAATCACCAGCTGTTCTGGAAATACAATCACCCCTTTTTCTCAGCATTCCAGATCATAGAAGCTCTGCTGAGCACACAGACTTTTTTTCCAGGTGTTCCTGTAGCCAAACCCATTTATGCAGGGGATTTTTAACAGTGGGAACAGGCCTCCAGCCAGCCTGTCCAAGAAACTGTCCACACAAAAGGCAGATTAAAAGAAATTCAGGGACAAAAAACGTTGAGATATGCCACTGCTTTTGCATTCATCATCATCAAGGGCATCATCATTGTCATTATTAATCTCTCTCCTTACATTACTGCCACTTTATCACAGTTAATGACCCATTCCCTGCACTACTGCACTTTAAATCTATGTCTTATTTTATTAAACATATACTCTGGGAAGAAAGATCTTTGCCACTAGTGCCACTGTTCCACAATCTCCTTCCCATAGCTTGTGTAAAGCTTTCATTTTAGTATTCTGCAGCCTTTGGATATTTTCCTGTCCTGGAGGTTAGGTTATTTGTCTTCATGCCACAGGATTGGATTGTACAGTTATTTGATCAGAAGTGAGAATTCAGCAAATGGCTTCATTTTTATTCTTCAGATACTTTATTTTCTTTACTACCAAATATCGGCTTTTCAAAATCAAATCAGTACAAGCAAAACCTTTGATGTTATTTTAATTCGTAGTCATTAGAATGTCTCTTAACAAAACCTACCTAAATATACATTTTACTTATTGATTCCTTCTCTTTGGATATCGTTCTTATTTTTTCTTTGACTTTGGTAACTGACTTCATATCGGTTTGAGTTTCAAGGTTACACAGGCTCAAGGTCCAATTCATACACTCAGTTCCATATTAGCCGAACTATTTTCTTCTCTTCCGTTCCTACTTTTCTTACTTTCTTAATTTGTGCATCCTGGTTAAACTGAACCATCCTTGGCAATTACTTTTCAAGAAGGAAAATCTGGGTCAAAGTTCACATTGCATTAATTAGATAGTGTACAGCTGTCTTTCCACAAATCATCTGTAGTGTAAAGAATCTTACTGCAAGCACTGGTAAGAAAGAGTGGGGGAAGTCACTCTATTCATATGTTTCATCAGCAGTGATGCATTTCTACAAAAAAAAAGGGGACAACGTGTCACAAATCTGTATAAGAGGGGTGGGGCTTTCATTGTGATATTGCACCCACCATCTTACAGATTTTTACTGCCCCGTGGTGCTTCATTCATGCTATATCTGACTTAGATGTCAACTAAACTTTGGCTTCTCTTCCATTCACAAATAACATTCCAGGTATGTGATTTCAAGTTATTACCATGAATGTTATTGTGAATATACAGGCTGCAACCCCCAATCCATGTTGACTGAAAGGCTTCCAGGAGCAAATTGGCATCTGAGTTTCAGTACACAACCAAAGGGAGAGATTGTTTTTATTTACCAAGCCTCAGCCAGATGCCCTAACTCTTCCCTTTGCTGGAAACAAAAAAGTTTGGCGAAACAGAGCAAGAAACTGCTGTCCCTATTCTGGGAAAACAAGTAAATTGCTGTGATTATCCCAAGAAATCAGGGGAGGTCCTGGGAAAAGAAGCTGGTGATTTTTTTTGCTTTGAGGGGATTCAAAGAAAGAAGAAAGAAAGAGGTAAGCAAGGGTGCATTAGAATTTTGATATTTTTGTCTGTGTATTTCTTGAGGCATATTGTCTCTTGTTCTTATTGTCCTCCATACATACGGCTGTGGCCAAGAAGAGGAATTGTTTCTTATTTCTTGGGAGCTAAAATATAATTTGGAAGTAGAGAAGCCTCCCTGGATCCTAAATTATAGCTGATTAATAGCATCTAGTTATCTACCAGGAACTGAATTTATTTTGTAATTCACATTTCTTATATAATTACTTTAGTTTCTTTTTTTAAAAAGTGTGTTTTTGTATATCACTTGAGCGATTACCAGGCTGATTTTTCTCTCAAAGGGTGGGGGAGGAAGGACTAAAAACTCTACTCACAGACGTCTATGCTAAGAGGTCAGGAGGTTATACAATAGTAATTATTTCATTCTTTTTTTTTTCTTCCCTACCCTGCAATTTTTATCCTTTTCATTTTTACTCAGAAGGATAGAAACCAGAACCATTTCAAAACAATGTCCTCAAGACTCCACCTTGGCCCAGAAGAATATCATAGTCAATAGCATTGACAACAAGAAATCTAATATCATAAACGTGGGTAAATCTCTATATCAAATATACATAAAACAGTATTCTTTTATGTCAGAGTCCATTTTCTGGGTAATTCCTCATTTCTGGAATCAATGGTTTTAGGAATGTATATGTTTCATTAATGTCTGTTTTTAAGAAGCTTATTATATATGACATTTGTTTTTCCAAGGCTTCTCTAAAAGTAATAAATTGTCTAATTAATTAATTATATTTCTGAACAGCTCAACTTCTAGATGACTCTAAGGAGCTTACAAAATAAATATTTTTTCCCCTTCATAATGGACTGATAAAATTTTGAAGGACCATCCTGGACTGTCATTATACTTTATTCCTCAGTAAAGCATATAATTTGCAATTGAATGATCCAGATTCCATGCTGACAATTCCAGTAAAAACAAAAGTCATTTAAATATCAGATTAAAGTGTAATGAGACTCCGTAGTTCAGAACAGACAAACGACAAACTGAAGAAAATATGTTAAATAAATGATTAAATTCTCAGTGTTAAGCACTGTGTTTTCATGCAAATACGTAGGGTTCCCTAATCTGGGGGCACTATTAGGAAAAGGTCCCCTACTCTTCTAGGAAAAAAAAAACAGGAAAGAATTAATGAAGGAGAATAATGATAAGATATCAACCTTGGAAATACATATTCTGCTTTATAAGACAAATTTCCTTTGACTTTTGAGACTTCTGCCATTTGACCTATGTATTTTCCTCCATCACAATGTAGATATATTAGTTTTGATCTATGGATGCCTGCTAAAATGGCTATACTTTAACTACCAAATAGGCATATTTTCCCTTCTTCCCACAGACAGAAACGGGCTACTTCAGCAAGGTCATGAGAAATCTAAGAACTCCAGATAAGGCTTGTTTATTGAAAAAAGAAGAAACAACCAAGGAATTTCAACAAGTATATTTCGAGAACAAACCATATATGGAGAAATTATGTGGGGTCTCCTATGTCTGTCTTTCCTTTGTTTTTGTAATTGTCATATTTGCTATAATTTTGTACCTCGTGACTCTGTGAGAACTATCACACTTCCTGTGTCAATAATTAAGATATTTGAATAAATACACTAAAATCCCCTTTTAATTCATCAGTTGGAAGGAAGGTGCATCCATTGAATATGAAAGTCCATTAAATCCAAAGAGAGATAATGGGCATGTTTTTCCACAATTTTTCTAATGATGTAATCAACATAATCACACCATTTACTTCAGCTGAAGTAATTTTGTAAACATTTAAACTGAAACAAATGACATATTTATTTCCTAGCTTAAAAGTATGATGAATGGGGATCCACAAAATCAAGATTTTTTTTTAATATAATATAGAAAAGGAAGGAAGGAAGGAAGGAAGGAAGGAAGGAAGGAAGGAAGGAAGGAAGGAAGGAAGGAAGGAAGGAAAGAAGGAAGGAAGGAAGGAAGGAAGATACTGGGCTTGTCAGTCTGAGTTCACGATCTGAGCACTGATCGACGAAGTGAGCTCCCTTACTTACCCCAGCGCTGCTAACTTAACAGTTGGAAAGTATGCAGATGCGAGTAGATAAATAGGTATCACTTCAGAGGGAAATCATTCTGTATTTTCATGCTGGCCACATGATGATGGAAATGTCTCTCAGACAATGCAGGTTTCCTTGGCTGAGGATCAGAGATGAGCACTGCCTCCTTGAGTCAGTCACGACTGGACAGGGAAAACCTTTAAAACCTTTAATGTGAGAAGTCAAGCTGTGAAACATTTCCCTGTCAAAATATCACACTGCTGCACTTAGTTACTTTGAGGCTACCTACAGCAATGTGATTTGTTATTTGACACAATTTTTTGTAACCAAGCTATCAATCAAATAGATGATTTAAAGTTTAGTAGTCTCATCCGGGGATGGAAAAAAATGAATTCTAAAACTAAAGGCAAGGTTATGTTATATTATGTTCAATGCCAAAATGTAGCTTTTAAATGAAAGACATAAAACAACTTTCATTATAATATCTGCATGTGTATTTATGTAATAAACTTCTTATCATTCCATTGGTTGCTTTTAGAAACAATCAAAGAGCATGTGACATCAGACACAGTAGTAATTCATTCTTATTTTCTTCAATTTAATTTGTTGATATACATAATTGCCTACAGCATCAAGTCCTAATGTGTTTTCTTTCAAAACAGTCAGCATTTTCCTCCAAATTGTCTATATTATTAGAAAAATGTAATCACCTTCAAAGGTATTTTTGTTCCCATTCCAGTCTCTCAGAAACAGATCAACACGTAGAAAATAAGCCATTTCTCTGACTTGTTATCTATCTAGTTATTTGCTACAAAGCAAATCCATAGTGGGACAAACTCTAATTATAAGCAACATGCAAAGAATAGTTAGGATCATTGTTTCCCCACCCCCACTCCCAATATAACTTTTAAAAATTCCTTTTTAATCTTTGAAATGTAGAAGAGAACTAAAAGGTTTTATTAAACTTTTAAAACTATGGTTCCTTTACAAACAGAAGTTGCTCTGATTCTCTGGTGTTTCCTGGAATGACCATACTTAGTAGCCTGAGCTTTTATTTCCTTTAGAGACCTTGCTACAAAACAATGATATGCTGACATATCTAATTTTTATGGTGAAATTAAAGATGCTGGATGAATTTAAACTCTGTGAACTTTGGTACAATACAAAGTGTGACTTTGTCACATTTTGGGATTGTATGCCTAAGAACTTCAATGGGTGTCAGAACCCTGTCTTTCTATTGGCATGGGGTTTCTTGTTCTTTTCGGGTTCTGCCATTCTCCTGGGGGGGGAGGGGGAAGTTTGGGGTTGCTGATGTGGATTTTCTTTTGCTCTGTTCCTTGCTCTATTCCTCTTTGATATTTCTTCATTGGGGGGAGAATGGAATGTGCCTCTGGTCATCTGCCTTATCTCCGAGTGTGGAAGAAGCAGTGCAGAGAGACCAAACTGCCTTGGAAGCGGTGCCTTATCGCCCCATTCCCACAGCATTTTCACACCTGTGGATTGGCCTGTTTGAACTATCCAGATGGACAGTTGGGGTGGGATTATTATTGATTCTTTTGACCTATTGATTCATATGAGAAATCCTCAGATCCTGCCTTTTATTCCTGCTGTCAACATCTCCCAATAAAAGTTCCTTTTGAAATGATGTTCATTTCAAGAGTTCTGCTTTCTTGGGAAGACTGATTGAGGCAGGTCCTTGCAGTAGGCTTATGCAAATTTTCAGGCTACAGATGAAATTTATGAAAAATTCCTCACATATCTGTGGTTCCTTTGTAGTTTTATGGAATGAGCACAACAATTTTGGGTTAGGATCAAGCTTTCAGTTCTGTTGAACCTTGAAAGCAAATTCAACTACACGTGTTTGCAATTCCTACAGATACTAGTTCTACAAACTCAAAGGTTTTATGCCATGTCCACCTACTCCAACTTTCTGGGGACTAATAGGCACATCTGAAGTCTTTAATGTATCTAAAGAGCACAAAATGTCTGTCAAGGAGGTTTGCCTGTTCACAAAATGGCTGTTAGTTGTAAAACACTTGTGAGATGTCTCCTTGCCACATCCTCTAACGCTTCAAGGTGCTGACTATCATCTTCAAAGCGCTCCATGGCATCGGACCCGGATACCTTCGAGACCGCCTCCTGCCACAGATTACCTCCCATCGACCTGTACGCTCCCACAGAGTGGGTCTCCTCAGGGTGCCGTCGGCCAGACAGTGCCGGCTGGCGACCCCAAGGGGGAGGGCCTTCTCTGTGGGAGCTCCCACCCTCTGGAATGAACTGCCCCCAGAGATCAGGGTGATCCCTGATCTCCCTTCCTTCCGCCGCGCCCTTAAGACCTGGTTATTCCAACTTGCAGGACTGGCCTAGGGCAATTTTTAGAGGGGGTTTTAATTATATTTTAATTAGACTATATTTAAATATTTCTTTTTAATTAATTTTAATTCTGTAATTGTCATTTGTGTATTTTTAATCGATTGTCAGCCGCCCTGAGTCCGCAAGGAGAAGGGCGGGATATAAATTTAATAAATAAAATAAATAATAAATAAATAAATAAAATAGTGTTTCTCAACCTTAGCAACTTTAATATGTGTGTTGGCAGACTTCTGGGGGAGAGATGGTGAACTGAAGACAGCTCCATGACTGAATGAAGAGCCAGGTATTCTGCTAATATACCAGAAAGTTAAATGGCAATTCCTAGCCAATCATCTTTGGTAGAGAACACTAAGAAAATGTAGCCCTGTCTAGCACTTAGTTAGAGATCCAGGACATGTAGTAATCAGTAATAAGAATCCCAGAAGGAGCAGCAATGATTTCCATATCAAGCCAAGAGAACTGAGTAAGTAAAAAAAAAAAAGTCACCAAAGCTCAAGATCAATTTGAAGGATTTTTTTTTTTGTTTCAGTAGAACAGAATTCAAAGAAATATGTTCCTTCGCTTAAAGTTTGAAAATGGTATAAATTATGTAAGATGGGTGGGAACCAGATTTTTCAGATATATTTTTCAGCATTTAATCAGGGTGGATATTTTATGGTTAATGTTAATGATAATGATATATTTGTTGTTTGTTATTTTTTACACACATTTTTATTACTATTGTTTATAGTTAATGTTTGGGGGGGTTCTTTTTTCCTTTTTATTCTATATTTTAATTTTGGATATCAATAAAAATATTATTGAAAAAAAGAAAAAGTTATAGATTCGTTTCCTACATAATGTATGCTACTTTCTGTATAATGTCTGCTGCTTTCATAAAAATTAAATGATAAAGAAATTGAAACCCACTCTTTTGGTTAAACTTGGCAAATTTTATCCCCACATAAGGGTTTAATATCCTGAATGTTTTAATCCATTACTGTAAAAAAAGAAAATTGAAATTTACAAGTATTTATAAAGATTTATACAATTTATAAGTATTCTACTGATAATTCATGAGAGATAGAAAAATATTAATTTCTTAAATTGAAATTTGGATTCAGGCCCTAAGTTAAATTAGGAAGCACCAAATGGCTCTGAGGCAATACAGGCTATTTACCAAACCATTGAATTAAGCACTAAGCTAAATTTTTTGGCTTGAACCAGTGGTGGGATTCAAATATGTGAACAACTGGTTCTCTGTGTGGATGCCGCTTCCGGAAGTCCATTCTGGGCCTGGGCAACAAAAAATTAGCTACCAGTTCTGCCAAAGTGGTGCGAACTGGCTGAATCCCACCACTGGCTTGAACATATTCTTAAAAACACTTTTTAAATTGAATATTTTTAAAAATGATCATCTCTGCATGTACATGATCACATTTAAAAAGACCACATGAACAGAATAACAAATGGATTTAGATTATAAGTGAGCGGAGACAAAAGTGATACAAATCAAGGAAACAATCAGGAAAAGACTTTTTTTTTCTTCAAAAACACAATTTCTGCAAATATCAAAGGAAAGTCCCTTGGCTAATCCATATCCTGTAGATACTCGTTTGCCATCATTCAGAAAAAGAGCCTTCTCTTCATTCATCATAACCCTATCTTCTCTAAAGATACAGGACATAAACCAACACTATTTCAATTTAAGTGTCGGCACAAAACATTGTTACCCTAGAATCATGTCACTTTGGCATAATGCATTTCATGATACTATTACCATGCCTGCTGGCATTTCATATGACAATGTTTAAATATCCTTAGGGGTGTGGGTGGGTGTGGGTGTTGGTGTGTCTGTCTGTCTGTCTGTCTGTCTGTCATCGATGGATGATAGATAGATAGATAGATAGATAGATAGATAGATAGATAGATAGATAGATAGATAGATAGATAGATAGATAGATAGATAGATAGATAGATAGATAGTCCATTCATAGTCATTTGTGTCTTAGTCACCTCCCATATGCACTTTATACAGGGCTACTCTTGAAGAATATCTAGAAGTTACAGCTGGTTCAAAATGTGCTGGCATAGGCAGCTAGGAGTGCTCCTTGCTCTGCACATATTATACTTCTGTTTAATGAGCTACACTGACTGGCAGTGTGTATCTGTGTTCAATGCAAGGTGTGGTAGTAACTTATAAAGCCCTTCATGGCATAAGGCATGTTTTTTTCAGGGACTATGCCCATCCCAACACATTCTGCAGAAGAGGCATGCTAGGAGTCCATATATTAGGGAGTGCCATTTGGCAGGGCCCAGAAAGAGAGTCTTTACTCTCTTCATATCTGAAGCATTTGGAACATCATCTCCAAGAGATTAGCTTAGTTCTGGACTGTTGTAAGACCTTGAAGATGTGGTTGTCTCACTAGGGATAGAGGTCAAATATCTAACAGAGCCCATGAGATGTTTATGAATTATGATTTATTACTATGGCATATTATGTTGTGTTGTGTTGCTAGAGTCACTATGATAAGCTGGGCAGTTATATACATTGAAGTAAATAAACATGTATGTTATTAATCATTATGGATTTGGATCTCCTTAGTTCAAATCTAATATCTAATTGATGGAGGAGGAGGAGGAGGAGGAGGAGGAGGAGGAGGAGGAGGAAGGTTAGCCATTCAGTCATATCTAATTCTTGACAATTCTATGGGCTAGTGTCTCCACGTTTTCCAATCTTGCACTACTTCTTTGAGTTGTTCCTATTGATTAAATTATACTAATGAGAGAGAGAGAGAGAGAGAGAGAGAGAGAGAGAGAGAGAGAGAGAGAGAGAGAGAGAGAGAGAGA
>NW_015388719.1:92502-95069 GCF_001527695.2 Protobothrops mucrosquamatus
GAGAGAGAGAGAGAGAGAGAGAGAGAGAGAGAGAGAGAGAGAGAGAGAGAGAGAGAGAGAGAGAGAAGAAATATGCACAAGTTATTTCTTATCTTCTTTTGAAAAGACAGAAAACATATAAGCTTTCACCTATCACCCAGATTCATTTCCTTCCATTGTTTGATAAATGACCCCAGTATTTATTTGGAAACAAATTTCTCTGTCTTGGCTGCCCACCTACAAATAGATGTTCACAATATAAGATAATGCTGCAGCTGAAGAAGCGATTATGCCAAACGTGAACAGCTGGAATATTATGTGAGGTACATTGACATAATCTTAGCTAAGAAAAAAATAGGCTGAGGGAGAACATGATAACTCTGTATAAATGTATCGGAACGGATAACAAGCAAATGGGGAAAGCTTTTTAGGATAAAGGCAGCTCTGAGTAAAAGAGCTAATGACTACAAATTGAACATTAACAAATTTGGACTGGGAACAAGGGATATTAAAGGTACAGAATCCAAGAAAAACTTTCCAGGAAAAGGAGAAGATGGATACTGATATTAGGCCCAAAGGAGAATCAGATATATCCATTGAAGAATGAAACCCCGGGGTTCCATGTACTGTTATTTCAGTTATGGCATAAAGATTTCAAGATGAGTTTAATTCCTTTTCTTTTCCATTAAGATATGCCAAGCAATCTTGTCTGGTTATGAGGACATCTACAAATTGAAGAAGATGTCAGGGATAGCATTTAGAAATGGTTGCTATGGAATTATGGCCATTTATAAAACAGGGCAGGTCTATATTAAAAAGAACATTTAAGGTATATATTTAACAAAAAGTATATTTAAAATAATTTTGTTCATAAAAGAATGATAATGTTGATTTCTTCCCATCCTTCAGTAAAATAAAGTGATTTTCTCCCACAATTTTCATCCTCCGACTTTTATCCTTCATTCAAAAATGGATGTTACCCATCCATCTTACTCAATCCCACCTTTACAATTCAAGAAATGCATTTTAATTCAAGAATAGACAGAGACTTCTGATAAATGCAACAAAGGCTGTAATGGAAGTGCTTGTAGGCAATTTTGCTGGCTAGGTCTAGCCAAAGTAGTTATTGCAGACCAGCTAGCAGTTCCATCACTCTCGGTCAGAAATGCCCTGAGACATATTGTGGAGACTGCATTATCACTGATGATGGTGGGTTCAGCTATCTTGGTTCCCACAGGAGAAACTGCCATTTCTGTCCTGCAAGATGAATCACCTCTATGGACACCTGATGTTCCACCATCATTGTTTATGTTTAGGTCCTCAACCCATGAGTGAATCATCTCTGCCTGAAACACTTTCCCTGAGCCATAGTCAAGGGCAATTGGCAGGATTTTTCCTTTACTATATTCCTGAACTTTTTACTGTTTGGATTGGGGGGGTTTTCCTTCCAACAATCCCAACTCTTTCTCTCAAACATTTTCTGCCTCTTGCCATCCCTCTCTGTCTTATTCTGATGCTGCATGTCTGTTTTCCTTTCTACCTAGTGGGCCAGCAAAACAAAGTTCCTTAATAAAAGACATGAGCAGATCTTTTTCTGATTGCTTTTAAAATTCAGATGAGGGCCATAGGCTCACAATTTTCATTAGCTCCAAGCATTGCCAAAACTACACCCCAACAGGGAATTTGAAGCTTAGTTGAAAACAACAACATCTATAGAGGTATTCCAGTCCACAGCAACTTTGGTATATTTTCTCAATTGTCATAACCTGCTAAAATTTTAATCAACAGAATTAAGTTTAACCCCTTAAGAGAACTTCAAAGGTATTAGAACAGAAGAAAGATTCCTAAGAATGAACTGGAATTTCTTTGATGTAATGAGTGAGAAATCTTTTCTAAAACTTTGGCAAGTTAATTTCTGCTTCCACAGAATTCAAATTTTTATGTTTTGTTATTTGCAGTTGGATTCCATGTTTCACATGCCATTTCTGTCCTCTGATGAAGTCCCTCATAGGGGAAACTAGAGTTTGAAAGAAAAGTAGCAATTCTGGTAATAAATATTATTTTGTCAAGTCAATCCTGAGCCATGGAAATAACTAACGACATGTATTCTTTGGGGTTCTTCTTCTAACATTCAGCAAAGTTGACACACTGAATTCTATGGCGTAAAACAATCTAAAGAAATGGAATGCTCAGGATTGTTCTTCCACAGAGAAAATGATAATATCCCTTTTAATGGCTTTGCTAAATTACTACGTACAATGTACTACATTGCAGGCACAAAACAGAAGAGCAAATATGGATTAAATTTGCAAAGTTAAATGTAACGCATTGTTTGTATTCCTAAGAGCCCTTTAGCTAAAGTAAGACATAAAATAATGCATCTTGTAGAGCTTATAGGATGCAAGGAAATAGCTGTGTTTTCAGTTACGGTACTCATTCGAGGGAAGGAATAAACCACATGCTACTATGAGCAATCGCAAGTGCAGAAACATTTTGAAAAAGCAGCAGAGGGTAAATGAAAGAGTGTGGGATGGTTTGTTTTTAATTTCATCTGCCCTCAAATAGCTCACTTAGTTCAATTCCTTCAT
>NW_015388719.1:97856-132888 GCF_001527695.2 Protobothrops mucrosquamatus
CTGGAAATCATTCTGCACAGAGAGTACATCTTTTTGGGACAGATCGTTAGTGCCAAGATGTACAATAGCCTCCACATCACAGCCCTTGCTGCCATTCTTAATTATTTTAGAAATACGTTTCTTGTCCCTACTGACAGTAGCACCTGGAAGACACCTGACCTCTTTCGAAGCCTCTGTGTCCTTTCCTAAATTTACATCCTAAATTTACATTTGGCAGATCCCGTATACAAGAATACTTCCCGGAAAGGGATTTACTTCCAGGGTAGCATATTTCCAGGGTCAGGAAGAAGATTTCCACCCACAGGAGCATTTTAAGCAGAAATTTACATGAGAAAACATTCACAGACCAAAACAACAACCTCCAAACACTGGTTCCAGCTCAATAAGAGCACATTTCAGTTACAAGCAAATGCTTATTAGCCTTACTAATGCCTTCTTTTTCTGCAAAATATAATTCATTTCTGTTTATTTCACTAAACTCTTTCTTTACCATCTGTTCCGCATGTACCCAGCTTATCATTAAAAAGAGATATATTTTTTTTTTTAAAAATCCTCTTTGGAGCCAAGGCCCACCTTTGGCCTTTGAGGGGCATTTTGAGGACTGTGCTCAAGTGACCAAGTGAGAAAAGGACAAAAATTACATTTGATTAAATGTACATTCATTTCAAATGTAAACTATAGTCAGTCAGTTAAACAGATATCAGGAAGGAAGTACCTTCCCAGGGAGACCAAACAAGAAACACACCCAGATGAGCTAATTGTACTTTATCGAAAGGCCATTTTAACAGAATCTTGCAAGTTTGAAAGTATAAACCTCCTTCCTTCTCTTTTTACAGCCTGATAAGATAGGGAGGTATTGAGTTTCTTTATATGCTTGTTATGCAATTGAGGGCTCCCACAGTTATCCTATCATTCCCTAGGCCATGGGTAGACAACCTTGGCTCTTTTATGACTCGTGGACTTCAACTCCCAGGATTCCTCAGCCAGCATGGCTCAGCTTGGAAACCTCTCCCTTTCCCCTCAGCATGGCTGGCTCAGGAATTCTGGGAGTTGAAGTCCACAAGTCATAAAAGAGCCAAGGTTGCCTACCCCTGCCCTAGGCAGTATCTCCCCCTCCCCTCCTTAAGGTCATCCTCATACTATCACAGCAAAATTAAGATTATTACTGCCCATGCTTTCAATTGTTTTCCCCTTCTGTTGTATTAAGTATGAAAATTTGGTGGTAGTAACTGAGGAGCTCTAGGGCAGTGGTTCTCAACCTGTGGGTCGGGACCCCATTTGGGGTCGATCGACCATTTCATGGGGTCGTCAAGCAAGGCTGTCCACCATTTTTTTTGTCCGCCATTTTTTTTCCCCTTTTCCAGCGGGTGCCTTACCTCCCTTGGGCTGGGCCAGCTGGTGGTCAGCCTGCTCCGTCTCTGCCGCTTGCCAGCTACGCCTCGGCCAGCACAGGGGGCAGAACCACGCGCTCCCGGGCAGGGAAAGTCCTCGACTTACGACCGGTTTAGTCCTCGACTTACGACCGGTTTAGTCCTTGACTTACAACCGGTTGGGGTCATGGCATTAAAAAGGTTGAGAACCACTGCTCTAGGGCCTCCTCCAAAGTTTCACGGACTGCATCCCTTGAAGCCTCAAATTGTGCATTCCTTCTTTATAGCAACCTTTCTTGAACCTAGACTTTCCCAGTTTGGGTCTGACATCTTATCCACCACATCGAAGTGGACTAATGGCTCATAAATCATTACTGACATGGTTTAAGAAAGCTGTTAATATTGCTTGATTAAGGCTTTATTGAATCCATTCCATCTATTCAATGACCTTTTGAAACTGACCAATCCTGTTAAAAAATGCTGAAATTTCACCACAGGCTTTGTGCTGCATCAAAACACATTTGCTCCACTATTTTGTGCTGTTGACGTTGTAAAGACTGCTCTCTTTTCCACCATAGTGCTTTTTGACATTCATGCTATAAGGATCTGGGTTTGTATGACATGTAAACTGTCAAGTTGTCATATTTGGTATTTTAAAATGCCCTCTTTTTTGTGTGTGATAAAGGCATGTTCTCAGTGGGCCTCTCATTATCGCTTACAAATAAGGTATAAGGGGCAGTCACCAAAGGAGGTATGTTTGGATTTCATATGACAAGCCTCCAGTTGACAAGCTATTCAACTAGGCAAATCTTGTTCAATTATCTGGGATTCAAAAACAATACATATCTATTTAGGAAGGATGCAACGACTGCATATGAAATTCAGCTTATTCTAGGCACTAATTTCACATATGTCCCAGGGTGGGCAGGTGTGGTGATCAATGAGGAGTCCATGAAAATTGAACAGATTTTAATGGTCTGCTTTTTCATTTTTCTTTTGGTGTTTTTAAAGAAAATTGAATGATACCAGAAATTGGGCGGGGAAAGTGATTTATCACAATGGTATCTCCCTCAGTTCTGGCCAGCAGTTAGATTTCCCAGATTGTAATTATTTAAAGTAATGTGCACATTGGCCCTAATTCACATAGTGAAATGTATTTCAACAATCCTCAGGGATATTTCACATGGGTATTTAATCACTCCATGGTTGTAACATTAGATGGCTTGTGTGTACATCACTGAGTGATTATGAAAGTGGGCAAAACTTCCATGTTTCTTTGTGTCACCTCACTTATAATACTTGTCAATAGGATCATTTTAGACTTTTTATTTTAGAGCAGTTAAATATACTTCAGTCTGGGGTAAAGAAATCAAAGGCTGTTGGTGCATGTGATTACATAAAAGCAATACTACAAAAAAGATGTTGAAACCTTGGGAAAAGTTCAGAGAAGAGCAACTAAGATGATCAAAGCCCTGGAGACTAAAATATACAATATGAAGAACGGCTGCAGGACTTGGGTTTGGCTAGTCTAAAGAAAAGAAGAAATAGGGGTGACATGATAGCAGTATTCCAATATCTGAGGGGCAGCCACAAAGAAGAGGGGGTCAAACTATTCTCCAAAGCACCAGAGGGCAGGACAAGAAACAATGGTTGGAAACTGACCAAAGAGAGAAGCAACCTGGTATTAAGGAGAAACTTCCTAACAGTGAGGACAATTAGCCAGTGGAACAGCTTGCCTCCAGAAATCATGGGTGCTCCATCACTGGAGGTTTTTAAGAAGAGACTAGACCAGGCATGTTAAACTGCTGGCCCACAGGCCGGATGCGTCATGCCAAAACCACCGGATGCGTCATGCAACATCACACGATGTCATGAGTTTGACATGCCTGGACTAGACAGTCACTTGTCTGAAATAGTATAGTTCTCCTGCTCAAGCAGAAGGCTGGAGTGGAAGACCTTCAAGGTCCCTTCCATCTCTATTCTATTTTAAATCTGTACTTTCAGGTGACTGTAGTTAGCTGAATGTTATCATGTATCCTGACATCTTGAGCACAGAAGTTATGAATAAGTTAATACACAGAGTCTACCTGACATGCTAGCTGTACAGTCTTGATATACTCTAATGTGTGTAATAATATTTAGATCAGGGTTTGATTTTGTAACAAGCTGGCCAAATTTGCTCTCAAGCAGTGTCCTATCTAAAACAATCCCATTTATAAGAGCCCTGGTGGCACAGTGGTTAGAATGCAATATTGCAGCCTAACTCTGTCCACAGCTTGGAGTTCGATCCTGACCAGCTCAAGGTTGATTTAGCCTTCCATCCTTCCAAGGTTGGTAAAATAAGGACCCAGGTTGTTGGGGGCAATATACTGATGCTTTAAACAGTTCAGAGAGTGTTCTAAAGCACTATGGGGTGGCATATAAGTCTAAGTAATATTGCTATTATAAGAGAAAGGGTGTGTAGTGATTAACTAGGAATGGGGAGTCACAGTCCACCCTCAGCCACAAAAGCTGACTGGGTGACTTTGGGCCAGTCACTCCCTCTCAGCCTGATTTACTCTACCTCCCAGGGTTGCTGTTGTAAGGACCATAAGAGGAAGGAATGCTGGCCTGAGCTCCTGAATAAAAGGTGGGAGAGAAATCAAAGAAATAAATACTATAATCAAAGCTGGTAAAAATGTATGTCTAATAGTTTTCAGTGCAGACATTAAACATCCCTGTCTCCAAAGTGATTGTAAAGGAATTGTTATCACAACAAAAGGTAACCCAGAATAACTCGAAAACAGAAGGCTAAGTAAGTGCTTCTTTCCACCCACTAATCAGTTGCTTTCCTGGTGTAATGCTTTTTTTTCTCAAAGTGGCCCTTGATGAATAGAAGTGTTCTGGAGAAATCAGGCCACCGTTTATGTAGTAATAATGGGAAATGCAGCAATTTCTATAGTGGTGGTCTGAGGCAAGCAGCTCAGTCTTTTAAAATGTGCTGAAGTATCAGATCAGCAAGCTGAGATAATGTAGGGCTATTTCCAAATAATGGTGTAACCATCAAAACATTACAGGGTCATTACTTTGTTAGCGCTTCTGCTCTGGGCCTGGGGAGGTTTGAGGGAGCACAAAGGGGGAGAGAAAGTTGAATTGGCTATAAGATTGTTTTCTACTTCAGTTACGAGTGGAGATTTGTAACTGCAGCAGTCAATAGAATAATGTGGGGAAGGAAGGAAGGAAGGAAGGAAGGAAGGAAGGAAGGAAGGAAGGAAGGAAGGAAGGAAGGAAGGAAGGAAGGAAGGAAGGAAGGGTAGGTCATGGCCTCAGAGCCAGGCTGAGCAGGGAAAGCCACATCTGTGCACATCCAGCAAGGTGAGGATTTAAGCTGCGCAGAGACTGCCTTCCATTGTTGTTCAGCATTTGGTTTTGTGATTCATGAATTCCTGCTTTTGATTCCTGATTCATCTTGACTTTGGAGTGTCCCTGACCAAGTCTCTGGTTCATCCCCTGGTACTTTCTCAAGCTATTGTGTAGAATTGATTAACAGATTGTCTGACTTAGATTTCACCTTCTCCTCAGCTTCTTGTAAGCTGTTGTGACCACGCACACTCTTTCTTTGGTTTCTCCAACTTCTCTGTTGCTTCCCTTCCCTATCTGCTGTTATCTATCTAGACATGTCTTCCTGGTGTATTTACAAATCTTGCTGCAAGTGTATTGCCCCTATATGTTCCACTTCTTCCACAGAGTGTATGTAGTCCCACCCATAACTTTAAGCCTTATCCCCAAACGCCCACATCACATCCAGACTTTGCCTGCCGATTGCATGGGCATTTTCCCCCTTTGCTAAGCCAGGATATGAAAACTTGCTTCCAGCCTATATTCCTTTTCACAAATGTTGTGTAATTGGGCATAGATTTGGAGTCAGTCCATAAAGAAAATCAGGCACTTTGTGATCAAGTGGGGCAATTGGCTATAGCTGTGGCCAATCTACAGTCATGCCTGGATGAGCTCAATATTGCCACTCCATACGTGTTAGGACCTAAGAAGTTTGATGTTCATCTTGAGCTGTTTTCTACATTCCTTGCTCAATGTGATTTCTGTTTTTGACTACATCCCAAAGCTTTTCCTTTTAAAGCCCAAAACATAGGGTTTGTGCAGTGGTGGGATTCAAGTATGTGAGCAACTGGTTCTCTGTGTGGATGCCGCTTCCAGAAGTCCATTCTGGGCCTGGGCAACAAAAAATTAGCTACCAGTTCTGCCAAAGTGGTGCGAACCAGCTGAATCAGACCACTGGGTTTGTGGCAAGTTTGCTGACTGGTCTTGCTGCCAAGTGGACTACTCCATACCTGGTGTCTGAGAGACCCATCTTGCAGGATCCGGCTGCCTTTTTATGGGAACTCTGGCAGACTTTTGAGGATCCTGCCCAGGCCAATGCTACCAGTCAACCAAGAAAGAGGGGGGTTGATTGGTAGGTTTACTCATTCTCAATTCCATTAGATGTGGCAATAACAAGAAGGGTCCTGGAAAGTTTCCTGGGAAGGGAGACTTCAAAAAACCCCAGTGACAGGATATATATGTTCTTTTATATAATATATTCCATGATCACTCACAGCTCTAAAAACAAATTTATAGTTTCTTATGTCCAATTCAGAAGTTGTTATCTTGCACTCCTGTGAAGCTTTAGGAGTTTGGGGGAGGGATATCTTTAAAAGGAGCAGCATCGTGCAACTGATTTCTAGTGAATTGTCATTGAAATTCAGCTGTACGGTTGAAGCGGTACAGTTCTGTAGGAACGGTTGTTCTGTAGGAAGAGATTCAGACTAAGTATCAAGAATTGCTATCATTTAACCAGGAGATTCTTCATGTTTGCTATGAAAGTATTTATAGCCATAGTAATGGCATTTAGGCTTATATACCACCCTATAGCACATTACAACACTCTTTGGATAGTTTATAATGTAGAAGCATTACTGGCATATTGCCCCGAACAATTTGGATCCTCAAGGATGGAAGGCTGAGTCAATCTTGAGCCCCATCAGGATCGAACTCCAGGCTATGCACAGTTAGCCTGCAATACTACACTTTAACCACTGTGCCACTTTACACTTTACAAGAGTGGTTAAAGTGCAATACTACACTTTAACCACTCTTTATAGCAATAGCACTTAGACATATAGCAATAACAATAATACTTAGACTTATATACTGCTTCACAGTGCTTTACAGCCCTCTCTAAGCAGTTTACAGAGTCAACATATTGCCCCCCAAAATCTGGGTCCTCATTTTACCAATCTCGGAAGAATAGAAGAATGACTCAACCCTGAGCCGGTCAGGATTGAACTCCTGGCAGTGGACAGAGTCAGCCTGCAATATACATTCTAACCACTGCACCACCATGGCTCCTATTATTCCCAATTAAGATTGTCCCAATCTGGTTGCATCCTCCTTTGGGTTCTCTTCTAACATACATACTGTATCTTATATCCACAGCATTCCTCTGATCCACTAATTTTGACCAAGTGACAAAATTAGTGGATCAGAGGAATGCTGTGGATATAATTTACTTGGACTTCAGTAAGGCATTTGATAAAGTAGATCACAACCTACTACTTGATAAGATAGAAAAATGTGGGTTAAACAGCATCACCACCACATGGATCCGTAGCTGGCTGACCAGCCATACTCAGAGTGTGGTCCTCAATGGAACCGCATCTACATGGAGGGAAGTGTGTAGTGGGGTGCCCCAAGACTCTGTTCTGGGCCCAGTGCTCTTCAACATCATCAATGATTTGGGCAAGGGGATAGATGGGGAAATCATCAAATTTCCAGACGATACCAAGCTGGCAGGAATAGCCAACACTCCAGAAGACAGACTTAAGATACAGGAGGATCTGGACAGACTTGAACACTGGGCGCTATCTAACAAAATGAAATTCAATGGTGAAAAAAGTAAGGTTCTACATTTAGGCAAGAAAAACCAAATGCACAGGTATAGTATAGGGGGTACCTTGCTCAATAGTAGTAACTGTGAGAGGGACCTCGGAGTCCTAGTGTACAATCGCTTAAATATGAGCCAGCAGTGTGCTGCAGCTGCCAAAAAGGCCAACACAGTACTAGGCTGCATTAACAGAAGGATAGAATCAATAACACGTGAAGTGTTAATAGCACTTTACAATGCCTTGGTAAGGCCACAATTGGAATACTGCATCCAGTTTTGGTCACCACGATGTAAAAAAGATGTTGAGACTCTAGAAAGAGTACAGAGAAGAGCAACAAAGATGATTAGGGGACTGGAGGCTAAAGCATATAAGGAAAGGCTGCTGGAATTGGGTATGTCTAGTTTAATGAAGAGAAGGACGAGGGGGGAACATGATAGCAGTATTCCAATATCTCAGGGGATGCCACAAAGAAGAGGGAGTTAAGCTATTTTCCAAGGTGCCTGAAGGCAGGACAAGAAGCAACAGATGGAAACTAATCAAGGAGAGAAGCAACCTAGAACTAAGGAGAAACTTCCTGACAATTAGAACAATTAACCAGTGGAACAACCTGCCTCCAGAAGTGGTGAATGCTCCAACACTGGAAGTTTTTAAGAAGAGACTGGACAGCCATTTGTCTGAAATGGTATAGGGTTTCCTGCCTGAGCAGGGGGTTGGACTAGATGACCTCCAAGGTCCCTTCCAACTTTATTATTATTATTATTATTATTATTATTATTATTATTATTATTATTATTATTATTATTATTATTATTATTATTATTATTATTATTATTATTATTATCTTTACATGTTTGTAAAACTTAAGTGTGATGAATTAAATGTGTGTCCTTGTATTAAAAATGCAAGACCACTATCCATTTCCTGCAATATTATTCGCCGATTCTACCATTCTGGTAAGCCGATGCCTGGCTGAATTACAAATTGCATAATATTTCCTTCTACAAATAAGAAATGAAATATTTTTTAAAAAACCAAAAAACCCTATTCAGGATGCAGTTAACTTTTCAAGTAGAGCAACGTTTTATTGTTTAGCCCAGGTGTTCCTCTAATTGTGATCTATTGGGAAAAAATAGAAGGTTTAATGGACTTGAAAACATACATATTCTCCTACATGGTTCTGTACCAATGCTAACACACAGTAAAACATTGCGAGAATATTAGCTGCCTAAGAGCCTGTTAAGGCATTATTCTTTACGACATCTGTGCTTGTGCTGCCTCACTTCTTTCACTGCATATATTTTCTAGCAGCTTAGGATCTTGGGTGGGGAAAAAATGTTTTCATAATATTGGTATCAGTCACGCATTTTATTTCCTCAACAGACACGGAAAATCCTGGTTTTTAAATGCATAAAGCATAAAAAAAATTAAGAGTTTTGAGACTAATATATTTTTTTTATTTTTATGTGGGCTGCTCAGAGTTTGTTAAAGAGGTTAGAATATAAATGATGTTTGCTATATACCGAAATCTCCAGGGTGAGGTAGAGGGGGAAAGGAAGTGTTGTTATTAACCTCACAATGAATACAAGCGATCACGTTATATTCTGTCAGGCCATTTGTCCATGTAGCTGTGTAGCTAGCATTATGGGCATGATCCAGAGGTGTTTGATGTGGGCCCTCAAAAACAAAAAAAAAAACTTGAGTGAACCTCTCTTATTGCCCCCAATTGTAATTTTTTATGTCACTTTTCCATGAGATGGACTGCCATGTATATTTGATGAATAAATAATGTTAATGTATTTTTAATGACAAGAGAAACAAAATATAAAACACATGAAGACTAATCATATGATTCTACTGAAATAATGTAGCTATGCTTATTGTACTCTGGTTCTAATACTGCGTACAGTTTGTCCTGACCCCACTCAATTATGGAAATTAAGGCCTCCACCCTGAAAAGATTATGTGGCTCTGATGACTGACTTTAAGTTGAAGAACTGCAAACAGCACCAGGTGAACGTCTTGCACTAAGAAAACAATGGTGGACCAGTCTTATGAAGCTCAATGTCTCATTTGCCCTTCTTGCTCGAAGAGTCAGCACTTCACAAAACTGCTGTGCTGGTTACATTCTGTGCACTGTTGAACACTCAAATGGCATTGTTCCTCAGATGAAGGTGTATAGGAAAGTCTAGGCCAGGGGTAGGCAACCTTGGCTCTTTTATGACTCGTGGACTTCAACTCCCAGAATTCCTGAGCCAGCCATGCTGAGGGGACAGGGAGAGGTTTCCAAGCTGAGCCATGCTGGCTCAGGAATTCTGGGAGTTGAAGTCCACGAGTCATAAAAGAGCCAAGGTTGCCTACCCCTGGTCTAGGCTCAAGTTGAGAGAACCTGGGGAAAGCTAATCAACCAACAACATAACTAAGTCCTCTTCTTCTGATCTGCAACCTTACTTGGAGAAGCTACAGCTACAGATTCAGTTAGGGGTAAATAACTTCTTCCCATCAACATCATGAGCAACAGCAAAGGATAAGGAAGATAGAAGTCCAAAAGACTGGACTTCTTCTAGCCTCCCTTCTCCAAACGTAGCCAGTTAGGTGGTAGATACTATCTATGAACACAAAATGACATATGAAATTTAGATCTCTCTAGTGTATATCTGCACTACTGACTTCAGCTCACTTAACAATAGTTGCCTCTTTTTCAGGAAGCCTGGGAATGCTGACTTTGTGAGGAAGGTAGGGAGTTCTATCAAAAAGGTTCATAATAATACATTCATATACATTTGTAGTATATGCACAAAATAGAGATATATCCTTCATCCCTGTTAAACAAACTGAACACTATTTATTTATTCTATATGGGCACCCATTTCATATTCATGACTCTAGGTGGCTAACAACAGTTAAAAACCATAGAGCAACATCTAACAATAAAAATAATGCACATATAATTGGAGCTGAGATAAAAACCAAAACCACTAGCAAACAAATCAATTCATGGACTCTGCCACATATCTGCATTCCAAATTTTGGTAAGGAAACCGTGTTTTAAGGCTTTATGGAAAGCCAGTAAAGTTGGGGCCAATCTAAGCCCTGGGGGGGGGATGATATTCCAAAAAATGGCCACCATGACATAAAAGTCTCTGTTCTTGGGTTCCATCAGATGACACTCCTTGATCCATGAGACCCAGAGCATGTCTCCCCACACCTAAGTTAGTAGATGTAATTGGGGAGAGGTAAGCATAATTGAGGAGAAGTTTTCCCTTGAAGAGAAAAAGATGATATTTTGGTAGATGTTAAAAATGTTGTAAGCTGTCCAGAGTCGCTTCAAAACGAGAAGGGCAGCAAATAAATTTCATAATAAATATATAAAAATACATGTTTTTTTGAAGATGGCTGGAGGTTCAGAAACAAATAATGTAAGCCTAAGAAGCATAAAGGCTGGGAAAGATGGGATGGACAAGAGAACTTACTTGGCAACTTTTAAACAAGTTATTCCGCAGAGTGATTCTACTCTTTCTTATTTCAGTAATCAAATAAGATATTCAGGACACAGATACTGAGACAGAATTCCTAACCTCAACATGGGAACATTCAAGAATAATGAACAATTACCACTTCTTAAAAGACACTTGCCTCCATGTTTCTCTCATTGGCCTGATTCTGCACTATGTGTGGTTTCTCTTTTGCTGATCAAATCTTTGCTCTTGCAAGTTTCTATTTCTATCTGTAATTATTGTCCCATAATTGCTTCAAAGCAGCAACATCTGCTGTTGCTCATTACCATTCCTTCTCATTGCCTTAAAGCTATTTTATGTGTTTTGAAAGAAATCTTGGATTATGTTATCGTTATATTTTTCTGATGTTTTTAGCAAAAGCTGAGCAAATGAAGTCAAAAATAATTCAAAGAACGCTGATTGGTCAAGGAATTGGAAAGAATAGTGGATAAATATGGTTGTGATTATTTCCATAGCATAAAAAGGTTACTTCCACAGTATTTTTTTTAGGCTGAAATAAATATTACTGCATTATACAGAGAATCCAGATAACATCATTTTCAGCCTGTCACATGCCAATATATTTTGTATTATCTCTCCATCTTGATTTTCTGATCTAATATATAGCAATATTGTCAAAGGCAGCTATAATGTTAGCTATTCAGGTGATCAAGAATTATTGAGGCTTTGCTAGCTCGGTTTGAATATCCTTTAAAATATTAAAAACTTATTATCAGTTGTAACTCCTCCCATCTTTTTGGAAAAAAAAGTGAGCATGGCAAAGACATAATAACCAATTTTTATAACAGCGCAATTATTTTAGTTACAAAGAAGAAATTAATATTTAAAGTCTTCAGCCACCGGGAAGAAAAATTGACAGCTACAGAGAATACAGTACTATCTCAATAATGACTGAATAGTAACTAGCTTATCAACCATTTTAAAAGGCAAGGGCAAAGAGGCAAATGGCATCTTAAGAATTAAATGAAAGAGCAAAAGGAGTTCTTCCAAACTTTTCCTGGATTTCTAAGGAGGAATGGCCCAATATTAAACATCTTTTTGCAACATCACTTATTCATTCCCTTTCCCAATGATTGGTAAGAAAATAATATTGTATCATTTGTTATTCCAAAATAGGTAGTTGAAAATAGTTGAATAGTTGAAAAGTGCATAAGAAATTTTCTAAATTGATTTTGGAAGATCAATTCCTAGAGTTTAGTGCTGAAAAGATGAAATAAATCAGCAGTACACTATGGACCCCAAAAAGATTGCATTAATAATAACCAATTCCTGTACAGTGTTGTTGTGGTTTTTTTTAAAGTCACAAGGACAAGCAAAGCTGAATTTATTAGGACAATTCTTAAGGTCTTAGGAAGAAGTTCCTGGGAATTAAATGTACATCATTGATTTTCAGAATTCAAACTTCATTCTGTTCTTATGAATCAAATCAGGATAGAGATTCTATTATTACACATAACAAATCCAGAACAGTTCTAATTAGTTTAGTTCAAATCTCCCTCAAATCTATCAACTATCTTTTAAAATCTTTCGTGCTGTCTATGATCTCACATTCATGGGATTAAAAAAAAGGAATTTTTCTGATGACAGTAATTATTGGGCTTCAAACAGGATAAGTTTTAAGTGGCTAGTCTTTACCAGCTTTTTGAGATAGCACACGGTTTACAGGAATGCTACTTCTTTGTGGTAGGACATGTTAACACAATCTTGAAAACTTATCCAGAATTTCACTGCCCCTTTTAAGGACAGTAACATAAACATGGGGCTGCTGAAGTGTCTTTCTCATGCTTGCTGTTTTCCCAGGGCTTAATGTCTCATATTTCTCACTTCCTTTTCAAGGTCAAAGCTACGTTTTTCTGCACCAACATTTCTCTACCTTGGCAATGTTAAGAGGGTAGACGTCCTCAACTGATGGGGGGATTTCAACTCCCCAAATTTCTAAATTCCTCTACACCAGCCTTTTTCTACCTTGGCAATGTTAAGATAGGTGGTCAACTCTCCCAATTCCTCAACTGGTGGAGGAATTCTGGGAGTTCAAATCCACCCATCTGACAGTTGCCAAGGTTGCGAAACACTGCTGTACAAGAATTGCCTTCTCCAATTACTGGAATTCTCCCTCTCTTTCAGCAGGGGTGGAATCTAGCAACTTTTCCTTCCCAACTTCTTTTCCTTCATTCTTTTATCCCTGAACTGACTTTAAAAAGAAGAGAAAGAGAATAAGTTAATGAAATCTTTAGTGTTTCCAGAGCATGATTTAGGCATACTATACCCAAACCGTATAAATCCAGATAACCACTCAATGGTCATATAGTGGCAACACAGCAACTGGCACGACTAACATAACTCAAAATTTGGGGGAAACTACAGTTCTGAGCATGATTACATCTGAATGAGAAAGGCCATTTAAAAACCGTTTTGTGTTCAAAGAAAAAAAATGGGGCATAAATGTAATAAATTTAATAAACTACAAACCTACCATTTCACACTGAATACATTAATAATTGCAATAATCTTTTGTCACCAAAACCCCATTAGATTTTGTAATGTAGAGAATATTACAATACATTTCACAGCACATATTTACTAGAATTGTGAACATTCATTTTTGCTAGTGAATCCATAATAAGTAATAAAACTGGGGCATCTTTTAAAGTAAATCCTTATAAATTATGCCTGATTATCTCTGAAAAAGAAAAATAGCTATCCATTTTAGAATAATAAAATAAATTCAGCTTTCTGAGCAAATAAACTCTATTATTGAGCTTACAGTTTTTTTTAATTGCTTTTAATGAAAGATGCTATCCAGCTCACAGTTGTTTTATCACACAAAATTTGACACATTATCATTGGTTTGACCCATCAATGCCAAACCAGATGTTATCTTTGAAAGCAATGTAAAAGAAGCAGTGCAGGAGTGATCTGAGTACAGAAAAGATAGTCTGGACCAAAAATATTCTAACAAACTAGAAATTCCTAGGACACTTCACTAAACTCGTCAATGTCAAATGGAATGTGCTGTATATCTCCAGTTACCTTAATGTTATGCCTCTATATACTCCTATTTGAAACATACTTCATAAAATCTAGATATATATCCCTGATATTAATCAGAGAACTTCCAAGTTCACAATCATCTCCAAGCACATTGGTCTTGTGTAGGAATAGAGCCAATTTGGTCTAATGGGTAAGACACTAGGTTAGAACATGGAAGACTATGAGTTCTAGTCCTGCCTTAACCATGAAAGCCAGCAGGATAACCTTGGGCCAGTCACTCTTTCTCAGCCCAACTCGTCACACAGGGTTGTTGTTGTTGTAGGGAAAATAGGAGGAAAAAAGAGTATTAGATATGTTCACAGCCTTGAGTTATTTGTAAAAATAATAAATCTGGGATATAAATAAATAAATGTCTGCAGCCTTGAGTTACTTATAAAGTAATAAAGGTGAGTTTAAAACTCTAATAAATAAAATAAATAAATACGAATTCAAGCATCCAAACAGATATTTATCTCACCTAGACAAGAGGCATTTGAAAAGTGCTATTTTAGCATCATTCCATCTTCTCTTCTCAAGGTTAAGCCTTCCCAGTTCTATATTGCCACAATTTAATCTCCCAAACTTCTGACAGGTCCTTCTGAAGGAAGACCTCTGGGTTATAATGTCACTGAAAAGAGTGCTGAATTTTAGGTCTTTGAGCGGAAAAGGAGCCCTCTAAACCAGGGGTCTTCAAACTTGGCCCTTTTATGACTTGTGGACTTCAACTCCCAGAATTCCTCAGCTGGCTGAGAAATTCTGGGAATTGAAGTCTACAAGTCATAAAAGGGCCAAGTCTGAAGACCCCTGCTCTAAACACGGAATTGCTTTCACCCATACCACTAAAAACCATCTCCAACTCCCCCTGCTCCCAACCCTACCTCCAAAAACAGCTAAAATCAGACTGTCAAAATTTAGCAGTGCAATCTAGATGTGCTGGGATACAGCCAACAAGCCCAGAGTTGAGCATTGTCTTCCTTTGTCAAAGAATGTTTCTTCTAATCCTCTGATGGTCCTCATTACTTTCTTTCAAAATCCTTTCTTATCTAAATCCTTCTTAAAATGCAATGCCCTGAATGGGATACAGTAGTTAATATGGGGCTGACCAAGACAGAATAAAGCAGAATAATTATTTTCCATATTTAGATCACTTCTGCTGATAGCAGTCTAAATATGCATTTGTCCTATTAGAATCAAATTAATAATAATAATAATACTCAGTCTGTGTATGTCAATTATTAATTAATCTGAAATCTTTCTTTCTTCCCAGGTACAGTCACCTGGGAAGGTAAAATTTTTATTATTACTGTTTCCTAAGTATCTAAATTTACATATATTCTGTGGTTAATTTAATTTTATTATTTTCAATCCATTTCTCGAATCTATCAAGATTGGCCACCCAGAATCCACTGGTGTTGGGTGGCCAATAAATTTAAACAAATAACGAATAAAATTGTTTTGCATTTTATTCCTGTCTTGACTATCAAGTAACCCTCCAGTTTTGTGTCATCTGGAAATGTGATGTGCTTTCCTTTCATATCCTTCGAAGTGTTTTTTTCCACATTCTTTTCAAAAATCATTCTTTCACTCCATAATCTGAATCTCATTCAAGAGCCAGATTCCTTTTACCTTCTCCCTCCATTCCAAAGAGTCCTCTTTCTAATGCCATTTCCCCCTCCTAGAGAGGAAAGTGTTTCACTTTCAGAAAATATTAATGGACTTCACTGCTCTTTGAAATATTTGTTGTCATTCTTATGAAAAAAGGCAGGATAATGTCATTTCATAAATGGTACATGTTTCTTCGTGTATTTTGTTCACTAAAATGTTCATTTTGTTCACTAAAAAATATAGGACAGAAGAAATATCAGAAATTAATCCTTAGAATTGTTCTACCTGGACAATCCTTTTCTTCTAAGTGGTAACAAAAAACGATTACTCTTATTTTGATTGTGTCCAAAGGTAGTGAAACCAAATATATTGTTTTCCAACATCTCTAGGGCCTTTGAACAGATCGTAATGGTGTCTCAATTAAACCAATATTCTTCTGCTTAGTATTATTACATTTTTATCCCAACTACTTTTGGATAGTGGTGTTGAGGATCAGTTCAGGGTGGCAAACATACCCAATGCTCCTGCCTCCTATTTTCCCCACAACAACCACACTCTGAGGTGTGCTAGCTGGGCTGAGAGAGGATGGTCCAAAGCCACCCAACTGGCTTCCATGCCTAAGGGAGGCCTAGAACTCAGAGGCTCCTGCTTTCTATGCTAGCATCTAAACCCCTACATCAAACTTGCTCTCAACATTTTGAAGTTAACAGAACCCATTTCTGTTTGGGCATAAAAAGTTGTGGGGAGCAACTTTTGTTTGGATTAGGGCAACAGAGGAAAGCTGAAAAATGGATGCATGTGTTGTTATTACCATCTAGGGTGGTCTGTGCATTTATCACCTGCCAACCAGCAGCACTATACTGTATTCTGTAACACAGGTTAAACAATAATTCTATGCTAATAGAAGAAAAATGTAAACATAGCATATATGTCATTAAAAGCAAGAGTATGTTATGATTTCTCTCTTTAAAAGGCTTATATTGTTCCAGCAATATGAGATTTTCCTAAGCCCTAACTTCATTATCAATGATTGATGAACATTTGATCAGAAGAATACTTACTGTACTCTAAGTGAATTGCAGTACTAATGCCATTGAATAAAATTATTTAAGACTCTCTTAACCTTAATGAAAGCAAAGCAGTTGAAATATATTCAAATAATCCGGTTTTATTTCCCAAATAGCATTTTACTTCTCTTTTGACTATTGCTGTTTTGGGGGAAGAGGCTATTATAGCAACCTCTGAGAGCCATAATTGACCTTGGTTTCTCTTAGTGCCATCCAGTTCATGCCATGTGTGATGCAGAATCATACTCTAGATTTTCATGCACTCAAACCATAACAATGTCAGAGAGGAATCTCTGATTCATTTTATTGTATTCTCTCTCTGTGAGTTCAATTCCCTTGTTTTGCAGAGTAGACACATGGAAGACATTTCAGGAAAGAAAAACACATTTCAGATGAGAAAATTTAATTTGGGATTAATATGCAACAAAATGTTTCCAAGTACTATAAATCAAAATTTGACCTTTAACCAAAAAAACCCCCTATATCTTCTTAAGATATGGAAGATCTTGTTAAAATAAAGAACATCAATAATAATAAATACCTAGATAAGCACTGACTATTTCCTAATCTAATCTAAATTGAAGCATTCTCCTATTGGCTGTTTGGTTTATGAATTAATATAGGGGTGAGTAAATGAAAGCCTCAAAGTCAGAGTCCCCTGCCAGAATCACACACATATGTGCCTCTCCCTCTCCATATTTTCAAATTCAAGGTGATTACAGTGGTTTTCCCCCCCATTATTTTGGCCTTGCCTTCTGGATGATTTCTAAGTCTTGTAGTCACTACCATTCTTAAAACTCCACAAATAACCTCATCATTTCTGTTTGGAGGTTAATGAGTAAAGATGAAATAGGTGCTATAGGTGCAAGACATTTGCTCCCATAAAATGTAAAACACACACACACATGCACGTGTTACATGAAACACAAACAATAATAAGTAAAACAGAAAAAAGGGGGAAATAACAATCTAAGCACACCTCTTGTATATGAAGTATTAAGCAATGTATGAAATTTCAAATTAGAATGAAGAAAACCTTCTATTGATATAAAAAATTAAATCTTTGCCAAAGGGGAAAAAATTACATTATTTTTTTCATTAGTGGAAAATATTGCTACACATCTTGAATTCAGTCCTTTATATATGAAAGAGTGGTTTTCCAGTTTCTCAAAATAATTTCCTTAGTAATGCCCCACACTTGATGCAACCAAAATGCATATGAAAAACTTAACAATATACACAGTTTAGCAAAGTAGTTATAGATGTCAGATGAACAAAATTATATTAGCAAGGAATATCTTGGCCTGACCACCATATTCAGATTAGCAACAGATGCTGCTCACTCCTTTCTGTCTCTGTACAAAAATCTAGCTATATTTCACCTCACAGTCTCTGCATGACTGTGAGATAACCATATGCTACACAGGCCTGATATACTTTGGTAAGGAACTGTGTCATTTTGCTCCAAATATTTTTTTTTCTGCCAGAAAAGAGCATGGCAACCCATCTGATTTGCATTATGAAAGATCAAATCAACTTTTAAATAAAGCTGGCAGTTGGTTACAACCATACTGTGTAGAATAAATTACCTGGAGGGCTGGATCACAAAATCAAATTCATTGGTAACTCTCTGGTCTTGAGATTTAGGTTCCTTGTTTTCTCTGTTCTATGTTACATCTAAATGCCCCAATTCTTCCCATGTGGATTTCAGGATAAAACTCTAGTTCACAGAGGAAAGTGGACACTCCTACATAGTCTCAAATAACAACAGAAGGAACCAAGATTTTTCTCATATTATATTTCTTATTAGAGATAGATCTTTTAGTATTTCAATATTATCAGCCTGTAAATGGATCTTTATTTTTTGCACTATTATATGAGTGTGATACAAGGCAATTTCTATTTTTTTTACACTCAAAATAATCTCTCTCTCTCTCTCTCTCTCTCTCTCTCTCTCTCTCTCTCTCTCTCTCTCTCTCTCTCTCTCTCAAAAGTGACAGTGCACACTAGAATAACTAGGTAGAATCTTTCAGACTTCATCATATTTACATATTTTCCCAGTTTTATTCAAAGATAGAGAGATAGAGATAGATAGAGACAGAGATAGAGAACGAGAACCTGGCAATATAGATATTTAGATATTTCCCCAAGGGCTTTATATGTTTGAGAAAATCATTGGCTTCTGCAGAGTCAAGAGAAATGAGGAATAAAGGCAAGGCTAGTTAGCAAGTGGCTTTATGTTAAATGGATTTTAAGAGCACTTTATAAACAATCAGTGCCCACAATCGGTTTGATTTGGCAATCTCTAGATGAAGTTCCATTCATACAGCAGGGTGCTTTTCATTCCTGAAAGTGTAAACAAGAATATGGCTTTTGTCAATTACAGTACACTACAAAGCTCCTTTAAAATTGAACAGTGGTTCATCAATGTTGGTTCACTTCATGAATGCAACAATGTTTGCATGGGCCATCCCAGATGCAGCACTGACAAGCATAATAATCCTTCAACTGACACACTTCTTCACTTAATAATTATAGTCATCCATATTATCAAAGGATCAAAGTGACAGAGTCTTTGGGAAAGATTGAAATGGGCATATTTGGTAGCAGATGCTGGTACATGGGCTTCAGTGATGAAACTCTGTGGGCAGAAATGTTGAGTCGCAGCTTCCACGCCACCCTCAAGTGCAGATCTCTCTATTTTGTTAAAATGTTACTAGTTTGATTGGCTTCTGGATGTAACATTGGGAGGTGCAGGAGAAAGATGTTCTCTTTTAATAAACTTAAAGAGATTTTTCTAAGTTTATTTCTTAAAATATAGTGTAGACTACAAGGAAGTCAGTAGGCTTCATTAGACAGAAAGACAGAACATAGCTCCACCAATGGCATGAAAAGGTAGCTTTTTCCCTTCCTCCATTTGTAGGACTCAACCAAACCCTTGTGCCAGGGCAGAAGTAGCCATTACCTTCTGAACCAGGATGCCAGTAAAGAGTCCATTTAGCTGTAGAATTCAAAATGGAAGGCGACAGGGTGAGATATAGCCACAAGAAGCCTCTCACCTGGCATTTGATGTGTTTCAACACTGTAATGCAGCATCCTTGAGAATCTTCTACATGGTTACTGGATGTTTCCAGAGTCAAGAAGAAGTTAGAAGGCAACTGGATTTAGTCATAAGTTCACGAGAATATTAATTGTTCTTAGTCTAATAGCAAACTAGTAACCAGAGTCAGGGAAACTTTTTAGTCCATAGAGATGATTCCCAGGGCTGGCCCAGATTTTACAGTATGCTTCCGCCCAAAAAGTCTCATTCTCTTAATTCCACAAACAAAAGCCAAGCCAATAGCTTGCCAATTCTTCCAATTCTCTATCTGAGGCAGCTGATTCGTTGTTTCTAACAGGACAGTCTGCTCTTCACCAGCCTTTCCACCTATATTAATTCAGACTCGTTTTTTCTAATGTCATTTTAATCATCATCAACCTTTTTCCCCTTCATTTTATCATTTTCCTACTTGAGTTTTAAAAATATTCTCCTCTTTCATTTATGATCATGAGTAAATGTCTTCAGGAAGATTAGAGTCTTTTAAAGATCCCTGATGGCCAGGTTGTTTTAAAGATTGCATTCGGCTGAGCCTAACTGACAAGATCAAAGGCAACGGGTAACAGTTTTCATGACTAAACTTGTTTAAATGTGCCAAAACAGAGCCATGCTGTACAACTCAGTTAGAATAACTGTCACTCAATATTTTTTTTACTTTTTGAGGGGGAAAAAATCCCACAAACTAACAGAAAAGATTTTACCTTGTAGCAAAGAGACAACAGAGGAATTCAGACTGATTAGAACAGACATCTTCCTGAAAGGAGGATTTTTTTTCTTCTCATCTTTTTAATAAAGATTCAAGTATATATTTCTTCATTCCTTCTCCTTTTCTAACTTTGGATTGGATTGGTATCAAGTCATCACAGCTGAACCTGAAGATTCTCCAATCCCATCAGTTGGACAGTATCAGATTGTAGCTTGGGGGGGGGGGAATAAACAGAACCACTCAAGTCAGTAGAGTCATCTTTTTTTCTTTTTTTTTTGTAAAGGGAGAAATTCAGATTCCATGTTGTCCAAAATGGAGGCAACCTCAGCGGGGGTACTTACTATTTATGTTACTTTCCTTTTATGCCAATTTCTATAGCTGCCATCTCAAGAGTAATTCAGGGCAGGACACAATTAAAACAACAAATGACTAAGAAGTAAAAAAATCATGCAATACAATGAGTATTAAACAAAAACTCAAAAAACAGACTCCATGAGTTTGATTGAAACTCTGCTTTATGGCAATAAGCTGTAGTAACAGAAACTTGAAATCTCCCAATATCATCTTTATGACTCAGATTATCTAAAATGGGGTCATGAGACAACATTCTGCAGACACAATAAGACTGGAAAAATATCTTTATTCTGCTATTCTGATCACTACAGTGTAGTCCTTAAATGCAATTCCTTCCTGTGTTCAATCAGACCCACTCTTTGTCTTCATTCAGTACTGCTCTAAAGCATCTCTTCTTCCATTTCATCTACTACAGTTCTTTTGAAAACCAAGTGTTCATCCACGATCCATGTACAGAATGGCTTAGCCATTCTCCCATTCCAAGAAAAACTACAGCATCAGATCCACAACTTCCTTCTTCAAGAGCCATTTGAAACCCAGTGGGGTCCATCAGTGTTCGGGCTGGTCTAATCAAAAGAGTTTTCTCTCCCTGCAATGAGGAGACAGAGTTTAGAACAATAAAGCAATCAAAGAGTGATCTGTTTATGACAAGGGACAACTAGGTATACATACTATCTAAATCTAGATCACGTTTCCATTGCACTAAAGCAAAAATTAGATCCAGCAAGTAATCCCCTTTATCAGGCCATAAATATTTTGGGTCAGGTTCATAATTATATGGGATCTGTGAACTCCCAAGACACTACATCCAAGGAGGGCAGGTCAATCTCATATAATTGTAAGTGTAGAAAACTCCAAACCACAGCATCAAGTAGCTCAGACAGGAAGCCATGATGCAAGAAACTGAGTAGAATAGCTGCAACCCCATCTGTTTCCCAAAGCTCAACTTCACAAACAGCACGTCATTTCTAGTTATCTGCAGAGCACTGCTTCTGGAAGCCACAAGAGACTCCTGGGCTTCCTCTTCACATACACACAAACACAGAGATGCACACATACAAGTGCTAGGAATCACAACTGGTGACAATCTGAGAAAGGTGGGCAGTTTTCTGAGAGGAAGTGCCCAACAGGGTCTCAATAATATTTACCAGATTGGCCCTCTCATCTATGTCTTGTTATAAGCCAGTGATGGTGAACCTTTTAGAGACTGAGTGCCCAAAAACTGGCTCCACCCCCACTCCACCCACTGCCCTGTCCCTGTTCCGCCCCCCCACCCCCCACCCAACCTGCCCGCAGGGCCACTCACTGCCTCCAGGGCCCGCCACAGATTGCCCAGGCAGCCCAGCAACACTATGGCGGTCACACCCTCTGCCCGCGCCCTGCAGCATCAACTGTGCATGATGGGGTGTAAGGGTAGAGTCTTGTCTATGCTGCCTGGCTGCCATGTCCTTGGCTGCGCTGCTCTGCGTGGGCCACGCTTAGGGGCAACTCTCCTTCAGGGGGGCTGCTGGAGAGGAGGGGGTCGCGGGGGGAGGCAGGGTTGGGGCAACGGTATGTGTGCCCACAGAGAGGGCTCTGAGTGCCACCTCTGGCAGCCGTGCCATAGGTTCGCCACCACTGTTATAAGCCAACCTGTCATTAAACAGCTATAAGTGGTCAGAATTCAAATTCTTACCAATTTACCATATCACCCCTTGACACTGGTTAGACTATAGACTATATGGCACTGTGTAAATATATGAATTTCACTGAGTTAATTAGCTGTACATGAGTCTTTCTCATGACCACTGCTCTGTCAAAGCACTATTGATCATATTCCTTAAAATTGTGATTCTTGTACTTAAACTCATCATTGAGTAGCTGAGCAGGAGTAGCATTTATATGAGTGTCTAAGATAGTAGGCACAGCATTGGCATGCAAGCCCCCCTCCATCCTTCTGTACATACATTCAACATCTGGCTGGGATGTCAGATTATCCTTAATTACGATAATTTTGAAATCTGAAAAATCATATAGAGTCTTTTACCTATTGAGTCAAGTTACTTTTTTAAAGCATTTGAGATAGTTGTTCCTTTGGCAATATTTGTTGTGTGTGGTTGTCTCTCCTGGATGGCTAAAGAACGGCTTTGCTTCTTCTTTCTGATATCCCTTTCAATATTTGAGCAGCTGTCATATTTCTTTTTAATCCTTCTGCTTTTTGCACTGAATATGAATTGTTGCATAAAGCTGTGTATTTTCCCCCCTGTAATTTAGGTATTTCCCCTTACTTAATCTTCTGAGCAGAAGGACTAACAAATAAGGATCAAAGCTTTGTGAAATATATTGAATTGAGATAGTGCAGATTAGAGCTGCAGGTTTTACCACCATGAACAAAATAAGTCCTGAAATGACCTCATATGGCCTAGCCTGGACCTACAACTAACAACTGAGCCCAGTCACCTTTATACATTCAATATTCAAATACGATACACCAGTGAAATTCAGAGAGAAACAGAAGTTATGCAAATCGTATTGCTTAAGTTGTAGCATTTAGAATTGCATTGTTATTGTAGGGTGCCTAGATTTGGTGGCATAAAAATATTATTCAATCTGAATAAAAGGATGTTTTAACTCACATGTACATAATCTTGTCCAGCTTTGGGGAAATTGCCAGGTTTCTATTTCAACTCCTAATCATTTACCTTTTCCATCTTTCTTGTACTACAGCAGAGGTATCAAACTGCCAGCTTGCGGGTCAGATGCATCATAGCGAAATCGCACCCACCCCGTTGCTGGCAGTGGCAAAAAAGTCACAATACTTCGTGACACGTCACGTGACATCGTGAGTTTGACACCCCTGTACTACGGTATAGTTTTACATATATCTTCAGAAGCAAAAGAAATGGCTACTCTATTTCAGCAGCTATTCTAATTCCCACACCCATACAGCAGAGGTATTCATCCCAGTGGCAACATCCCACACTTCCTTTATTTTAAAGGTTGCCCATTTCATTATGAATGGTTTGGAGACCTCTGTTAAATCATAGTTAATGATATGCAACAGAGGCCTTTAATCCAAACAGATGGGATCATTGTCATGTTAGCCTTCCTTCCTTCCCTCTTTTTTACAAGCATTTTACAGGGAACACAATATGACTTAGATTTTATACCAAGTACTTATCAAGATGTATAACTTCTCAAAGATCATACTTAGCAGAAAGGTCTCCAAGAACTGGGAGGTGGGGAGGGAGGGGAATGGAACAGGACTTGTATGACTCATAGTATGTTTTTAGTACTTAGCTTAGCAATATGGACATTTACAAGGCTTCAGGAAAACCAGCCACAACTGTATGGAAGCAGTAAATCAGCCACAACAGCACACACACACAAAAGGTACCTGATTGTCCTCCTTTGTACAATGAATAATGGGGTTAGTTTAATCTGAAAACGTTAGTCTAATTAAGAAATAGGCATCTGTGCTCATTAAAAACAAGTTGGATGCCTCATTGGGTTTGGTTTCTTTCCCGACCCAAAAGGAAGGTTAAGACATTTGTATCTATTTGTTCTATTTTATAAATTGTACAAACAGGTTTTCTTTTGCTGGTGGCAGAAGCAGGATCTGTCTCTAGCTTTTATTTTTTTTAAAAAAAAAATAGTACTGTGACCTGGTTTACTAAACCATTTTGATTAATGCCAATGGACACATTGCCATCTGTGTCCCATCCCACACAGCTGGTTAAGCCGATATGAAGTAGTGATTAATACTGGATATTTCTTGATTTCTATTAATACACTAACAAAACTGGAGAAATCCTGATTCAAGCCTATCTTCAGTGAGGAAAGCTTATGGGGTGAATTTGGGTTAATTTCAGATTCATATGTTAAGCTACCACATGGAAATAATTGAAGGAAAAGAGTGTCTTGAGCTGGAAGCCATACTGGTTTATGGCTGCTTATGCTGCTCTAATTAGATAGCAATTATTAAAGCTTATTAATGCAAGCAAAGTTATTGAAAGTACCACTCTTATCCATTGTTTTAAGAGAACAAAAACCCCATAAACTGTAACACTTCCACCTTACATAATAAGATGCAGGATGCGCTATATTAATCATACATGGTATGTAAATGCCCAAGGAGACTGTTATATAAAATAGTGGCCAAATAATTTAATTTTTTTATCTTAACACACATATACACACACAGAAACACACCATACATTTAAGCTGTTTCTTTTTAAAAAGTCACCTATACCCTTTTTTGTTTTGTTTTAGTGTTGACCTGGAAGAGTCCTGCCAGTTGTGGGGTTTTGTTTTGTTTTGTTTGTTTGTTTGTTTGACAATTTAAGAAATAACTTGCCAGACTTCTGGTTTTGCGCCCGTAGTATATGGCCATGTGAAAGCGGACCTCTGCTCCCCATGGCTAGTTTCGTCCTGCCAGGGGGACCCTAGATGGGTCTGAAGTCACCCCAAAGAGGCGACCATGAAGGAGGGGTGCCCTGTTGATCACAAAATGACAGCAATCACTTCATTTGATCTGGGGGAAGCCCTCCGAACCTGACAGGAGAAAGGCTAGCTGCATGCCAGCGTCTAGCCCAAGCTACCTGCAGCTGAAGTCCAAGTGCACTAACTAGAACAACGGTGAACAGCATGCTTAGAATTGGTGAGAGTATTTGATCTTCTCTCCCTTATTTTGCAACTAAGTCCCTGGGAAAGATCCCCAAAGCAAAAAACCTCTGAAAGTGAGGGGAGGGGACTCCATTCCCATTCCCCCATAGATGGAAGCGGCGAATTAAATTTTAAGGAGGAAAGAAACATATTGAAATTAAATTTAAAATACTACAATCAGATCAAACTTAGAAACTAAAACAAACTGCTAAGGTTATATTCTAAAGGATTTTGATGAAATTATAAAAAAAGAAAAATAACTTCTTGCCTGAAAGAACTGGAAAACAAATATTTGCTGACATCTAGTGGACAGTTAGAATATAGCATATTAAAGACAATGCCCAAAACAAAGAAAAATCTGCTCCCATAAACTTTAATAGCCTTTAAGAAGATAGTTGCCAGGGAACAAAGAAGAGATTGTATATTGGGCCAGCTATAAGATTGGAAAGTGTTTGAAGGAAAAGAAATACTTTAATTGTGGTCTAAATTTATGAATTGTTTAAAAACTTTGATCTATGAATAATTTTTGAGAGGGAAAGTTACAGAAAGGATTTAATGTGGCTAAATATACTGAATTGCAATTCTGACTGGTTGACAATTGACTCCTGAAAGAAAGAATTGTTATAAAACATTGATTTTACTGAATCCTTGACAATTGAAAATTACAGTGGATTATAAAAATTATATATAAAGACAAGAACTATACAAAATTGGACTGTTTGGATTTTGAGTTCTGGCCAGCTTGACAAGGCTAATTATAGAGACTATGGCACTTATGACGGATTACTCAAAAGGAGGAGACAACATGGATATGACATATTCATCAGAAAATGATAGAAATGCTATGACAGATACAAATCACAATAGCTCTAAACCACGAGATTAAACATAACTTTGATAACATAAATGAATACACTTCTAATTTAAATCCATAATCAAAAACATTCAAACAATGATGGTAAAGAATGAACAAACAAATCAGATAACAGAATGTGAACTAGAAAAAAATGAAGGGAATTATAACTTAATACAAACAAGAAAAATTTTACAAGATTTGGATACAACAGTAAATATGGAAAAGATACCTTATGCATTAGAACGTCAAAATAAACCTGAGAAGAAAGAAGATTTAACAAAATGGACACTACTAGGAGAATCACTGTTTGGGAGACAAAAAGCATACATCTTACATATATATATCATATATGCCTAACAACAACTACAAAATCTACATATATCATATATGCCTAACAACAACTACAAAAATACAAAAACTGTTTGACAAGTCGAAAATATTAATTTGGAAAACAATTTGGCAAAGGAAGAAGATAAGAGACGGGCTTAAGAGACTTGACTCGCCCTACCAGATGGAATATTATATGAGCAAACACTTGTTTGAATATGGCTAAATAAATAAATAACTTTGGCTATAAAGGGGCTTTAGAATAAGTGGGATAAGAGATATAAGTAATACGGTATCTTTTGATAAGACACAAAATGTAAAAATATTGGGATGATGAAAGTGAAGGAAAAGTTTGAACTTTAAAGACAAATTAAGTTTGAAAAGATTTAGGATTAAGGAATGATTGAACTATTGAGGGGAAATTAGGCTTAATAAGAACTTTGAAAAAAGAATATATAGTGATTTAATTAATTTTTACAAATAGAAGTGAAATATAAATTGATTAGAAAAGATGTTATAGGTAGATGTTATGATAGATAAATAGTATAATATTTCTATAATATATGAAATATGAAAATACTGGGATGATATATTTTAGTTGAAAATTTGGGTATTTAGATGTTAATTATTGAGAAAATTATGATTGATAAGAATTGTTTGAATATTATGGAGAAATTGAGTTTAAACAAGATTTATGAAAATAAGATATATGGTGAATCAATAAGATGACTTTTACAAAAATAACATAAGTTGATAAGAAAAAAAGTGCTATATATGGACGCTATTATTGTTGGTATAAATATAGAAGAAAATGTTTTTATTTAATCATTTATATATGGATAATATCAAATATTAAAAATTATATTTGTTTAATGCTAAAGAAGGAGAATACTATTGGGAGATGAGAGGATCAAGGAAATATATTATCAATTGATATACTAATCATGAAAATATAAAAATGAATTATTATTGACTGTTAATTAACTATTATTGATTGTAAAAAAAATTATGAACCAAGACAACACACTGTACACCAGGCACTAAGGTTGTTATTGTAAAAAATTAATAAAACTCTTACAAAAAATAAGAAGAAGAAGAAATAACTTGCCCTTGCCAGCTTGCTAAGGCAGAGAGAGAATGACTGGCCCATCCCTAAGGCAGAAACACAACTCTTGGTTTCTAATTGGTACCTTAATTACTATAGAAACTGGTTCTCATTTCCAAATCTATTTCATACACTATTGTATAGATTTGGATATGTTTTGAACAAAAGATTTATACTCAAAACGTTTGCAGCTTGGATAGTAGTTTCAACTTCAAGATAGCTTGTTCTCATCGTACCAAAAATGCTCCAGTACTGTGCTGTACTCCAGTACATAATGAACGTATTCGGAGTTCAAACCCTTTCCTTATAGTCTAAAAAGCACTAGAACATTGCAAGTTAAGACAAAACTTCTGGCAGTGTAAAATCTGATGGACAGCTAGCTTCCATTGCACGCATTAATTAAACTATGAAAATCATTCCATTTCATAGTGGAGTTCACAAAGGTGAAATTCCATCCACATTTCTATTAAGTACTAATATTTAAACAGTGAGGGTATAAAAGACAATATAAAATTGTATAAAATACAATATCAGTGTTTTTGCCATAGTTTTTCTTTGGTGGCGGTGCTGTTAGCAGATAAGGAAGGTATGCATTTATCCTGCATATTTTTATTCAAAGCAATATGATAGAAAATCTCTATATGATTCCCTTTCAAAATTGAACTTCATTTCATTCAAGGTAATTCAATAAAATATGTTAAAAAAAACCTCAACTCTGTAAACTGATCCCCAAAGTTGGAGGGGTGATCTCCAGAGCATTCACAAGTGCCACCAAATTGTAATTTTCAATACAAGGAAAATAAATATTAAATCCATTACATTTAATTAATGTATTGATCGAGTTATTAGTTCATGTATAGATTTGCATACAATCCACTATAGTGTCTCTGTATGACCTGCAGGCATACACACATAATGTATAGGTACAATTTTAAAACCACTTAAAATCCTACAACAGTTAAATTACTCACAGGCATAATAGCAGACAACATTCAAGATTATTTAAAAATAATATAACATCCTTCCAGTAGAACAGGAAGAAAATAAAAAAGAAAAACAGGTGTAAAACGTCAATTTCTAATTGATAAAATGGTTCTGAACAATTGCAATACCTGAGAAACCAATTTACATATAGTCTAGATTATTATAAAAAGATGTTTGATTCATTACCACATAAATGGGTCATCAAATGTTTGGAAACAACTGGTAACAGTAAATACATTAGAATATTTGTAGAAAAAATAATGGAGCAATGGAAAACAGAATTGGTGGTTGGAAATGAAAAATATGAGGTTATCAATATTAGAAGAGGCATTTTCCAGGATGGTTCATTATCACCCTTATTGTTTCTCATTGTCATGATCCCACTTTCAGTGATTTTGAAGAAAACAAATCTTAGCAACAACAAAAAGTGTTACTAAGTTCTCACATTTTCTTTTTATGGATGATCTAAAGGTTTATAAAAAATCAGAAATAAAAATCCATTCATTGACAAACAATGTAATTTTTTTAACATAGATATAACACTGAAATTTGGCCCAGAGAAATATGCTAAAGAAGCAATGAATTGGGATCAAATCATGAACAGTAATGGAATTGAAATACAGAATGGTTGAACCACCAGACACCATATGGAGGAAGCCTACATGTATCTGGGCATTTTAAACTTGAATAACATCAAATATAAGTATGTTAAAAATATGATTAGTAAAAAATGTATTCAAAGAGTGAGAAAATTGCTAAAGACAAATTTAAACAGTGGGAACACTATCAAAGTCTTCAGTACCTAGGCCATACCTGTAATTATTACCATACACTGATGGAATTATTACCTGATACAAGCTGAACTGACAGTTTGGGCCAAAACAATAAGAAAGCTAATGACTATTCACTATGCATAATATTCCCATGGTGATATTGATAGATTATATCTGCCCACAGAAATGGAAGCAGAGGTTTACTTCAAGTTAAAGAATGTGTCAAAGAAGGAAAGTGTGTATTGTCTGTTTATGTAAAAGATGGCCAAGAACAAGCATTGATCCATGTTACAAAATGGAACTTACTGAATGTGCAGGAAACAACATATATATTGAAATAATGTAATAAAAAACAAACAGAAAGCTGGCAAGGAAAAGTATTTACATGGTGTATTTCTACAGAAGATCCAGGTAAAAGTAGATAAAGATAAAACCAGGCAATGGCTTACAACTGAAACACACAGATACACACACACACACACACACACACACACACACACACACAAAAGAAACTGAGTGGTTCATTTTGGCTGGGCAGGAGCCAATCATTCAAATTAATGTAATCAAGACCAGAACTGAAAAATCATCAAATGTGCAGATTGTACAAAGAAGCAAAAGAAATAGTAGATCATGTACTCAGGTCATGCAAGAAGAGCACACAAACTGATCATAAACAAATATATATATAACACAATCACCAAAATGATTAAAGAACTGTAAAAAAATCATCATGTGCCAGTAATGAACAATTGGTGGAAATATATAGTTGAAAGTAGTTGAAAATGAATAAGTTAAAATATTGTAGGATTTTCAAATACAAACTGACAAAGTCCTGGCTCATAATATACCAAATTTAACTGTGGCTAAAAAGAAGAAAGTGTGGATAACTGATATGGTAACACCAGGAGATAGTAAAATTGAAGACAAAGCATCGGAGAAGATCACACATTATCAAGATCTGTAAATCAAAGTTGAAAGATCATCACATAAACAGTGGTCACCCCAATAGTTATCATCACACAGGGTACCAGATCAAAAACCTTGGAGGCACTTGGAAAATCTGTACATTGACGAATCTGTACATATACTTCTTAGATCCACACATATAGTACGCCAATACATTAGGACATCCTACGTTCTTGGGAAGAACTTGATGCAAATGAAGGCCATCATCAGCTAAAGAACTGGCAGCTGTGATTTCACATTGTTGTATATATATAATACTATATTAGACTTGTATACCGCCAAATGATTTTCATTATCCATCGCTCTCTGTGTACAGGTCATTCATCCTTTCAGGCTCAGTAGTCACAATTCTACTATTGCAATATTGAAAATATTAATTAAAAAGTACCATGTTTCTCAAATAAGGGTGAAAGATAGGTTAACTGAATTAGATCCTTATTCATTTTCTTGTCTAATGGATAATTGCAAAAGAAGAGGATTAACTCAGGAACTGAATTAATTAAGTTGTTTTGGTTACATTGAATAGCTGAGGTCATTATGTGATTTTTAATTAAACTATTGACTGTCTTTTTCCTAATCATTTTTGAATATGACTCCAGTTCATTATTGTTATTTTGAGTATATTTCTTTGTCTGTAATTAGTGCCATTATGCTCTGATCCCTTGTAGATGTTGTCCAAAAACTAATTTTAATAATTTAATAATCTTAAGGAATTAGATACATTTTCAAAGGGAAAGTTCTGAGATGGAAACGTCTCATTCACCATTGTTTTCTAGTAGAAATTTGCCATCTATTGTAGTGATAAAAACAAAGAGATGCAATTTTGATCTTAGATGTGGCAGATCTTCAACCCTAAGGAAAGCCAGCAACTTCTCTTAGAACCATAGTTTTGATGGACAATTCTGTTGTAATTTAGATGACATTATTCAGTCGCTGCATACAACTCATTCTATCACTTCAGTTTATGGAGAATGAGTCATCCCTGAGATTAAATATAATTGTGTAAAGCAGGGGTGTCAAACTGCCGGCCCACGGGCCGGGCGCGTCACCAAGAAACCACGCCCACCCCATTGCCAGCAATGGGGGGAAAAGCTCTGATACATCGTGCAACGTCACATGATGTCACAAGTTTGACATGTCTGGTGTAAAGGGAAGGAAACTTCTCAAGAAATCTCATAGAATAGCCTCCACCCGTGAGGAGAATGTTGCTGTCCTCTGTAACTCCCTCTGTGTTTCCCAAAAATCTAAATTGTTGGAACTCCCAAGTTAACAACCTAACAGCTGAAAGTGAAGAACTCAAGAAATGAAAGTCTAGCATTAACATACAGTACAAGATAGGATGAAGAGAACTTATCAGAGATGGTCATATGGAAACAACTTTGATATATATACCAATTTAATAAAGCCATCTTTAATAAAGCCAACTAGAAGAATATTTTCAGTCTTCAGTCTTTGGTCTTTACAAATTTACTTCATTTGTAAATCACTCATTCCATCTGAAACCTATGAGCTAATCTCATAATTAATGCAAGAGGGTTGCTAAATACCATGGCATTTGTCTCTCTTCAGCCTTTGTATTCTACAATCTCCTGTGAAAGCAAACATGGGTTTTAGTATTTCAATTCACATAACTGCTGATTAGAATTGAGAACTTTACTTCTGATTTAGACATAATGCAAAGGGCAAATTTGGGAAGGCATATATTTGGGCTCCTACATTTTGATTCTTTGCTATAAAGCAGCACTTAAGAAAATTGGCATTCATTCAGCTTAGGTATTTACAGTGCATGGAGAGCATCTTTAGAAATGTTAACAGTTTTATACTGATGGGAAAAAAACAGAACTAACAACCGAAAGGAAACACAATATGTCATATTTGTAGTACAAGTTCTGTGAGACGAGTTTGGCACCTAATTGAGGGGCTGTTTGATAACTTTCAGAGATTCTCTTAAACAGGGGTCTTCAAACCTGGCTGCTTTAAGACTTGTGGACTTCAACTCCCATGGCTGGCTGAGGAATTCTGGGAATTGAAGTCCACAAGTCTTAAAGCAGCCAGGTTTGAAGACCCCTGCTCTTAAATGTCTAAAAGGGGATTATTAGAATTAATCATGGCCAAAAAAATTTAAACAAGAGAGGAGGAGCAGCCAGGACTGAGAATGCTGATATGATGATATAACTGGAAGGTTTGTGCTGGATACTTCCTTATTTTACTTTACTTGATAGGTAATCCTTGACTTACAACCACAATTGAGCCCAAAGTTAGTGTTACTAAGACAAACATTTATTAAGTGAACTTTACCCCATTTTATGACCTTTCTTTCTTCATGATACGGCCCGTGATGAGATCAGTCTTGACACCCATGGCTTAAGCCTTAAGGTATCTTAATACTAAATGTTATTGAAATTTTTTTGCCTTAATTACATTTTAAATAGTGGTAGAGGGACTACTACCATGGCTTAGTGCCAAGCCAAATTTCATCAGCATGAACCTGACAGTTCCAGAAATTTTTGTTTGGGATGTTACATATATATCATAGGACATAGGCTTCCTATTGCTCTTTTAAGTCACAGGAAATTAAATCGAATACCATTCCAATCAATGGAAATTGAATGAATGAAATTGAATGCTCCTAAAATAGGTTTTATAACAGAACAGAATAACAGGGTTAGAAGGGACCTTAGAGGTCTTCTAGTCCAACCCTCTGCTCAAATAGGAAATTCTACATATACAATTTCAGACAAATTGTTGTCTGAAATTGTCTCTTCTTAAAAATCTCCAGTATTGGAGCACCTACAACTTCTGGAGGCACGTCGTTCCACTGATTAATTGTTCTAACTGTCAGGAAATTTCTCCTTAGTTCTAGGTTGCTTCTCTCCTTGATTAGTTTCCATCCATTGGTTTTTGTCCTGCCTTCAGGTGCTTTGGAAAATAGCTTGATTCCCTCTTCTTTGGGGTAACCCCTGAGATATTGGAATGCTGCTATCATATCACCCCTAGTCCTTCTTTTCATTAACTTAGACATGCCCAATTCCTGCAACGACCTCCAGTCCTCTAATCATCTTTGTTGCTCTTCTCTGCACTTTTTCTAGAGTCTCAACATCTTTTTTTACATTGTGGTGACCAGAACTGGATGCAGTACTCCAAGTGCGGCCTTACAAAGGCATTATAAAGCGGTATTAACACTCCATGTGCTCTTGATTCTATCTCTGTTAATGCAGCCTAGCCTATTTTCCAAATAAATTATTTCAACTCTTCATATTTTGTTTTTATTTTTTTGATTACCCCCAAACCCGCTGACCTTTCAGAAGTCCCTGAAAACAGTTCCGCCCTTCCATTGGGGGGGTGCCTAATGGTAGAGGAGAGCATCTTCAATGGCTGTGCTGAATGTAAGGCATCAACTGGATTCTGCTACTTCTTGTTATTTTTCTGTTTTTATTGACAGTTTGTATGTTTGTAGGCTTTAAAAAAATTGCTTTGTTTTGCACAATGTTTTAATTATTGTGAGCCCCCACCCAAGTCACCGAGGTATGATGGACAGCTGTACAAATTGAATGAATAAATCAATAAGGATAGAAAAGTATGTAGTGATATAGTAAAAAAAAAGTGTTGGTGTGAACTAGATTTAATTATACAAGTATCTTCTTATGCCTGTGACTCCTTTTGTTTACTATATTTTACTCAAAGTATGGGTAGCACATAATGTTGTTTATTCTGAAAGAGAATACTATGATGTGTGTGACAGGCAGGCTAATTTTACCACCCTAAGTAAAACAGGAAGAAGTCTTAGCCCAGACATGGGTAATATGGAAGGAGTACATGCACAATATTGCAACCACACCCCAAATGACTATTCAGCTTTTCACCATTCATTTGTGTGTTAGTGTTTCTCAACTTCAGTTCCCAAAATGCTGGCTAGGAAATTCTGGGAACTGAAGTCCACAAATGTTAAAAATGCCAAGATGGAAAAATATTGATCCAGATGGCAGAGAATGTAATCACTTTCTATTGTGGAATTGTGATTTAAATTAGAAATTTAGAAATTGTATTCTATGTTTTGTATCCAGAAAGGGTGTGGGGAGGTGAATTATGTTTTGTTTTTCTTTGTGTTAAGCATCTACACTTAGATTTTGGTTATAAACCATTCCAGGCATTCTTAATTTCTTATTTTATACTCATGTTCAGAAAAAAAAATCTTTTCACCAGATGCTTTCTAGAAGATCTAATGGAAGAACAGTATTACAAATTAAGCATTTCTCTTTCTCCTGCCCATTACTGAAACTGGATCCAATATGTCAATTCCAGAAGTGCATTAAGAGAGCAAGTGTCTATGTTTTTGATATTATTTGGGTCTCTTCACCTTTAGAGTTATGTGGAGATTGACCCTGTTCATAAGAATGCATTCAAAAATTTCAGTTTAGCTTAATATTTTCAACAATCACTGAATCATACAGAATTATTCTATGCTGGGATTCTTCTAGTTCCTGAATATAATACAACAATATGCATCTTCTTTTTCCTTTCTAGAAGATAGCTAGCATTAAATGGGGCCCAAATTTATATTGTTGGAGTTTCTTCTTTCCAAAAGACCATTCCTATTAATAAATTGCCTATATTGTTCATTTTATTTTTTAAAGCATTGTTTTGGCCTTTAAATAAAAGATAATGTAATCTTCTATCACTTACTGTGGCCCATTTTTAACTGTATTGCTGAT
>NW_015388719.1:132988-164342 GCF_001527695.2 Protobothrops mucrosquamatus
ATATATATATATATATATATATATATATATATATATATATATATATATATATATATATATATATATATATATATATAGTGCAATAAGATGATCTTCTCAGAGCTGATAGAAAAGCTATGTTCCATGCATAATATGGCCTTATTTTAATACAGCTGACAGTCCCAAAAAACAGATGAGAAGCAAAATGTAAAGTTGTGAATTGCCAAAATGTTGTGGTGATTGGAAATTGTAAATGGAAATGTGATTGGAAATGTAGTGATACAGGGAGAGCCTAGGCCAGAAGTAGGCAACCTTGGCTCTTTTATGACTCGTGGACTTCAACTCCCATGCTGGCTCAGGAATTCTGGGAGTTGAAGTCCACAAGTCATAAAAGAGCCACGGTTGCCTACCCCTGGCCTAGGCAGTGTAAATGTTACTGCAGTTTGCAAAATGTAATACAATACAACATGATCCAAGCTTATTTAGATAAAGCCAAGATGGCTAGCATATAAGTTGAATATATAAAAATAAATACATACATACATACATACATACATACATACATACATACATACATACTTAACTGGTGCTTCCAATTCAGACAAAACAACTTTCTGTAGTTAATTTTAAATGCAAATGCATATATCCAATCTCCTCAGGGCCACAGTGGCAGAAGAAGACAGAAGGATGACTGGCTCCTCTAAAGAACGGAACAGAACAGAACAGAATAGAATAGAATTCATTATTGGCCAAGTGTGATTGGACACACAAGGAATTTGTCTCCAGTGCATAAGCTGTCGGGGTACATACAAACAACAAAGTGATAAGTCATAGATCATAAATCATAAGATACAATCATAAATCATAAATAAATTATCATGCTAAATAGTAGTTTCATGCTAAGTCTAAATTTAGTACATTAGGTTATTGTAAAAGATAATCTTCACCTTCATTCCAATATAACTTTACCAGATTAAAAGTATCAGAAATTAGTTATAAACCTGGAATGATTTGCATTGATATTTAAATAGCCTTTCCCCATCATGATGCTTTCAGGATGCTTGCTCAATATTCCATTGTCACCACATCTGGAGAAAATCATGTATATGGTAGCTGCCTTAAAAAGTACTTTGGAGGTATCCTAAAAATATTTTCCATCCATAGAAAACATTAATGCAATTCCTTACCATAAAGAAAAAGTTCACAGAAAAGTGTATTCAGAATGTATCATATCTCAACAATTTCTTCGACTACAATTCCCATAATTCCTAGCACTATAACTTTGATATATTGCTATATTGATTGGGCATCCAAGAAATTGCAATCTTATTATTTTGGGCACCAGGCTGGGGAAAGCTGGCTTATCAGATGAAAGTTTTAGTCTCCCTCCCTCCCTCTCTCTCCCTCACCCATATTTTTCACACACAACCCGGCACAATAGGAAACAAAAGAAATCAAGGAATTATAGCAGATAAGTTCTGAAACAATAAAATGATTTACTCATAATTCAGAGCAGAGACTGAATATCTATAATCAATTATGTGAAAGTCCTAATAAATACATTTCCCTAATAACTCCTCAATTATCAATTATTTATTTCAGCAAAATATTTTAAACATAGAAATTGCAGTGATATCTAAGGAGATGCAAGTTGGGAACATGACGACTTCAATGTAAAGATTGAATGTAAAAGTAATTAAGATATGTATAAGCTAAAAATGTATTGATAAATGTAATAATGATGTTTTTATTTAATTGATACAATAAGAACTGTATTAGCTTAAATATGAGATAGTAGATATTAAGGTGAAAAGAGAGAAAATATTTGAGGTTGTAGTTTGAGAGTTATACTAAAGATTTTTGTATGTTACTGAACTATTGATTAATCCAGCCACCATGTTGCTTTTTAAATACCTAAATGTGAAATCAGAAAATTAATAAAAATATTATTTAAAAAAACAAGTTGGGAACATGACAACTTTTCAGTTACACAAGGAAAAGCAATTGTTTTCTAAAGATCTAACCCCAACAGGTTGAATCCTGTGTACATTTATATAGATGCGGTTCCTACATGAGAAAAACAGTTTTGGAGTTAAACAACTATATTGAAACTCCCTCTTCTTTACATTGTTTTTCAAAACCATGCAACTGAATTCCTGTTAATCAAGCAATCTATAAAGTATCCGAGATGAATGATTTAAGCTAATGAAAAGCAAAACATGCATCTTCAGTTGCCTCCTCTGACAAGTTTTCAATAATCTATAAAAGGAAGAATGATGGGGTTTTTTTACCTGATACTAAAAGCTGATTTTTGAAAGGACTGAATAAGGCTCTACTGCAATTAACATTTGCATTGTTTTTCACAGTTAAAATTTATGTCCATATGCTCATTTAATGATTCTGGTTGTTCCCTAACACAGGGGTCCTCAACCTTGGCAACTTTAAGACTTATGGACTTCAACTCCCAGAATTCCTCAGCCAGCTTTGCTTTGCTGGCTGAGGAATTCTGGGAGTTGAAGTCCACAAGTCTTAAAGTTGCCAAGGTTGAGGACCCTTGCCCTAACAGAATCACTGCCATGGCAGCACCAAGCCAATCCGGCCTGGAAGATTACCAGTGAATTCTGCAGTATGGACTAGCAATAGCCATAGCACTTAGACTTATATACGACTTCACAGTGCTTTTATACAGCCCTCTCTAAGTGGTTTACAGAGTCAGCATATTGCCCCCAATAATCTGGGTCAGGGGTCTTCAAACTTGGCCCTTTTATGACTTGTGGATTTCAACTCCCAGAATTCCTCAGCCAGGCACACTGGCTGATGAATTCTGGGAGTTCAAGTCCACAAATCCACAAGTCATAAAAGGCTCAAGTTTGAAGACCCCTGATCTGGTCCTCATTTTACTGACCTCAGAAGGATGGAAGGCTGAGTCAACCTTGAGCCAGTGAGACTCGAATTGTTGAACTGCTGGCAGCCGGTAGTCAGCAGAAGTAGCCTGCAGTACTGCATTCTAACCACTGTGCCACTATGGCTCTTAGGCTGGAAGATTTAAAAAATACCTCAGAAGATGGCAAAATCTTCCATGATAATGCTAAAAAACCCTGCATGGATATAGTATGTCCTTGAATCAAATATGGCTTAAGAGAGACATTATCTTTATTCCCTATTAAGCAGGAGTAGGTTCTTCAATTTTGGTCGAGACACAGGCCTCAGGCCTCCATAACCAGCTTGCAAATGCTGATAAGATGAGATCTACCACCTCAAAAAGCCTTAGAGCACCTTGAACCTGCAGTTCTTGAAGCAGTACTTCTCTCTTCATCTCCTGTTACTATCCACTTGAGTAAAAAGAGTAGAATCTCCCTACACCTTCACCTCACTACCCTATCAATTTGGAACAGAAGATTCCTGCAGGATCACCCAATTCTCCTCTGCATAATAAGGGTTCTGTTTTCTAGGCATATATCTGTTAGAACATTGCTTTTCCTTCTTTGAGATTCAATTAATGCAGGGGAACCAAGAAATGGTGATATTCATATATACTTCTTGGCTCCCTTGTCGTTAAATGTAACAACACCATTTTTCACCAGTCTGGATTTTACAAAAAACGTTCTTCTTTGGGGGAAAAATGGAAAGCAAATGTTCATTTATCAGATTGAATAGAAGGGGGGGGGAATGCAGATTTTCTATTTTTATCTTATTTTGCCACCCCCAAAACAATAGAGGAAGTAATCACTCTTATCTCCTTTATGGGAGGAGGAGGAGGAGGAGGAGGAAGAGGAAGAGGAAGAGGAAGAGGAAGAGGAAGAGGAAGAGGAAGAGGAAGAGGAAGAGGAAGAGAAGGAGAATAGAAAAATAGCAGAGCAAAGAGACCCTATGCCATTCTTGGAAGCGTGCATTTCTCTGTGAGTACCTCAATGAATCTCCTACATATTTGTTATCAGTATGTGTGCACATTTTTGTATGATTGTTCTCAAGCTCATGTTTTGTTTCTCAGTCACCCATCTCTAGAAATAAGTCCTTGAAAAGCTTCCTATAAATGTATATCACCGGCTCTTGGGATCAAGGAGATTCCCAATGTAAAAAACTATAGTTGTATATCATCCTTGTATATCCTTCAACTAAGGAGTAAATCCAAATCAAATTCAAGGGTTCTAACTTCAGATATGACTATAGCTTAATCTTTGTGTTTCTCCAAATGGCACATGAGGCACATGGGTATTCTTAAAGCTCAGCTCTCGAATTAATCAACTTGCCCAAATTGTCCATTTTGGTATCTGATAATTTTGATTAATTATCCCCCCTCTTTTAAAAACCTTTTTTTTCATATGTTTTGCTTACATGGGAAAAAATATTATCACAATAACCTTCAAATGTTCCCTGTTTTCATCCTTTGCTGGTTTACTGTTGTCATCATTCTTACAATGCTTGTGTGTATTTTTCCTGATACATTTTTCCATCCTTCATTTCTAATAAATAGGTATCTATAATAATAATTAGTTGTTGGGAATCTTTTTCTTTTCTTTTCTTTTTGTATTTTATGGTAGTATCTCATTTCTGCATGAATGCTCTTGTCCAAATTGCACTTGATGTTTGCAAATAGTCCTACTGTAATTAGGGCTGAAAACGCTTCATACATTTTTCCGTATCTGTGTTGCCAACATCTGTTTAAAACAATTGGGTAGCAATAAATACTTGTAAACAAAAATGAACGAGCAAGCTATGTCGAATCAGTTATGAACTAATGAGACACTGGTGATAATCAGAACTGATTTTAATAATTCTTTGCAAATTGCACGGTATATAAAATGCTCTAGAATTATTTGTCTTTTTTATTATTTCTCACAATAAGCCAGTGGGGTCATTTAACCCAGATAATGCTTTCCCATGTTAATGATGTTTGATTGCAGGTTACATTGTTATGGATCAACACAAACATTAATTTTTGCATGCAGCTGTGTGCAATTTGACCCTTCCTTCTCCTTCCTGCAGGTTAACGGAACTACTAGCAAAGCAGATTGTGGAACAGGAAATTTATGACAGGTTTTTATTCCCATGACAGAGCTGTTAAAATTGCAGGTGCCCTCAGGTCTTCCAACAATGGGCTGGAAGAAAATTTCACCAAGCTCATGCTTGTTGATTTTGTAAGATTGGTAAAGAATCCAATGGGATTTTAGGCTAATCCAAGAGGCATAGTGAGCAGCTAAAAAAGCTCAAAAAAGTGGTCAATTTTAGAGCGGGGCATACTTGGAAAACGATGTGGAAGAAACGCTTTGTTTCTTGCCCCAGTATGGCAGTTCTCCATTCTTTATTTAACAGCCTGTCTTTTCTTTAAGCTTTCACGCAAGCTCTTCTTTAAAGAGGTCATTTATTTCAGGGTAAGGTGACTTGTGGCATTTCCCCCCCACTTCATATAAAAACTTTTTTTCAGGTAGTCCAGGGGTGTCCAACCTTGGCAACTTTAAGACTTGTGAACTTCAGCTCCCAGAATTCCTCAGGCAGCCATGTTGAAGTCCACAAGTCTTACCAAGTTTAGAGACCCCTGAGTTAGCCCGTAGTAATACTGAGGCCCTCCCTGTTTTTGACAAAAATAAAATTGAAACTAAAAGATTCCACCTGCAGGGGGTGGGGCTTTGATCACATGGTTGCAACCGCCATCTTGACTTTTTGGACCTCACCCCACAGAGGAAGGAAAACGGAAGATTTTATTTGCAGTGGTGTAAGTCGCCTGGTTTTCAATTGGGGAGAGGGGGAATGAAAGATATGATTATTATGGAACTTGAAGATCCATTATCCTGTGGATGTTTGACACCGATTTACGACCTTCCTTGTCACAATTGTTAAGTGAATCACTCCCATTGGTAAGTTAGTGACACGGGTCGTTAAGTGAATCCAGCTTCCCAATTGACTTTGCTTGTCAGAAGGTCGCAAAAGGGGATCGCATGGCCCTGGGACACTGCAGCCGTCATAAATATGAGTCAGTTGCCAAGCCTCTGAATTTTGATCATGTGACCATGGGGAGGCTGCAACAGTCATAGGTGTGAAAAACAGTCATAAGTCTCTTTTTTCAGTGTGGTTGTAATCTCAAACGGTCATTAAGGGCTACCTGTATGTTTCTAGACACAATTGTAAAACACAACATGGTTCGCAATCAGCACAGCAAAAGGAAGCTGTTGCTTCCATACTTTCAAATTCCTTAAGACTGGATAACCATTAGATGAACCGTTAGGGTTCTGCTATGCCTGTGATTACTTCCAAAAAGATGATTATTTAAAATATAAGGCAGCATTTTTTTTCTGTTGTCTCATTTGTTTTCTATAATGCACTTCTTAAGATGTCTGTTTGGGCTTTTTCTTTTAAATGTTAGGAAACCTAAAGCTATTTTATTTTTTTATTATTTACAGCAGGAGTGCTATTTTTATTACGAAAAGGTATGATCTTGCTCTTGAAATGAAATTGGTTTAAGTAATCTAAACTGTGTTTTAAAACTTTACATGTTTCTACGATGGCGAGCTGCTTTGATTTTATTCTATAAAGAAAAAGTGGCACATATTTTTAATAAATAAATGCTGGTCTCTCAATCAGTTTCTCTGAGCTGTAGTGTCAGATTTTAAACCTGAAATTAATTCTGAATATATCTTAACAGGATGATTAATATTGTTAAGTAACTGTGAACAAAGACTAGTAAAACAATCATCAAATTATACTGGTTATAACTTCTAGGGGATCTCATCCATATACAACACCATAATGCAGTTCCCAGTGTAAATAACACCACTTTATGTATGTTAATAAATTCTCATATTATATCCATCTTTTAGGAAATCAAAGCATTCAATTACTATGCAAAAGTGTACTTTTTGGAAAATTATATTTTAAAAACTGTATTGGAGAGATTAGTAAAATGAAGTGCAGTAAAATACATATAAAATACATATGAAATGGAGGGGGAAAATGTATATAGAAAAATATGCAAATTATTTTAAAAATGCAACAACCAATGGAGTTTTCTGAGTCAGACAATTTAACTGAAAATCAAAAGTAATAGCACTAACATAGACCAGATATTCACTAATCCTTAATAAACTATCCTGATCAAGTGAATACTCAAGGGTAACCTTGTCAGGATGATATGACCAGTTGTAGAGCATGAAAGTAAAAAGAATGAAACACAGAATGGGGCAGGAAAATCAGCAGAACTAACAATGTGAAAAGACTGCAACGAGGTGCAAATTTTAGAGCCTTAGTGCTGAATGTTGGAAAAATGGAAATAGACTAAGCAAAACTTGCTATGCAGTGAATTTTACAAAAAGATAATCAACATGGGGAGATCATTATGCACTTTCTTTGTTGCTATCATCATAATGGCAACTGGGTTATATTCATTTGTTCAAAGTGCATTCTTCATTTTTCTGCAACTATATATGGAAACTCAGATGAAAAATGTCTATTATCTGCTCTCTGCCAAAATAATACAGTTGCTAAAATGGAATAATCTGCTTTGTTTCCCACCAACATATTTTAATGTAAATGTAGGGGCTGTGAAAGATTTGTCTTCTCTTGAGGCCAAAGATCAGAATTTTGAATATTTGCCCAACATTGTAAAAATGAAAATTTACCAACTGAAAAAGTACTAATTAAGAAAATTCTAGAGTGTGCAGAGATGGATAGATTGACTTTAAAGATAAAAGAGAAAAAAGATTCAGTGTATTTTACAACATGGGATAATTTTTATCAATGGCTAGAAAAACAAGTTAGAGAGAAAGGAATGTGATATGTAATTTTGAATATATATTAGTGAGAAGAAGGCTATTGAGTGCTGAATTAACATATTGTTTATGATAATTAACTATATTATTGCTAGTTAAATACATGTACCCAGACATTATGCTGTTTGCTAAATATTGAAAATGTTATTTGGAAAAACCCCAACCCCAACCCTAACCCAAATCCCAGCTCTAATCCCGACCCAACCTTATCCCTAATCCTATAAAAACTAATAAAATCTATACAAAAAAGAAGAAGAAGTTTGAATCACAAAGCAGGAGAAAAAGAGGGATAAAAAATCAGAATCCAAGGACAGGAGGATCAGTATGGCCATCAGGAATGGAAAAGACAAGGAGGCTGAGGAAAAGTAAGGGACATTGATGAGGAAGGAGTTGAGAGAAGAAGATATGGCAGAATCTCAAAAAAGCTTAAAGGAGAAAGAGAGGGATCAGAATAATGAAGCTATCTTGGGAGACAGTACTGCAAGGTTCCTACTCACCCCCCAACCTAAGGTCACTTGCTACTCTGAGGGGCAGTGATTTCTGTTCAGTCAGTCTATGAGTCAGTAGTGGCAGTAACAATAGCAATAACACTTAACACTTAAGTGCTCTATAGCAGTCTCTAAGTGGTTTATAGAGTCAGCTGCCCCCAACAATCTGGGTCCTCATTTTACTGACTTAGAAAGGATGGAAGTCTGAGTCAACCTTGAGCCGGTCAGGATTAAAGGAATCAAATACCTGGCAGTGGGCAGAATCGGGCCTTCAATACTGCATTCTAACAATTACACTACCATGAGTAGTAAGCATGATGATAAATTTTCACCAATCCCTTGACAGTTTGAGTCCCTCAAGGGGGGGACTCTCGCAGAGGCTTCTTTAACCAGAAGAGAGAAAGAGAGCTACTATATATACTAATTCAGAAGATAAGAACTTTAGGTTCTAAATGTCTATGGAGATTCTCAGTCATCCAGATCATGGTTGTCCCAAAGATGCTTTTTTCAGGAGACAACGGGACTTTCTTGTTTTTCTTTGAAGACATTTTGCTCCTCATCCAAGAAGCTTCTTCAGCTCTGATTGGATGGTGGGGAATGGAAGGATTTATATTCCTTGCAGACAGCTGGTCATCTGCACTCTTTTAGAGAGTTGGTGAAACCATTCAGAGGTTTGTCTGTGTCCTCAAGGTCACCTGACTAGTGCAAATGTGTGTGGAGTCTTTCTTGGCTGCAGGATTATTATTTTTTTGCCCTGTGTCCCTTCACTATTGAAGACTGGCACAGGCTGTTGGGGATGAGTCTCTGTTGTCTGTATCTCAAACTGAAGTGCAAATGGTTCCTGTAGTCTGAAATGTTTTCTGGAAATCCCTTCATACTGCCGCACCATTCGAAGGGTGTTCATCCCAAAGTGCCTAGTTAAATGCCTATGAAGATTCTCAGTCATCCAGATCATGGTTGTCCCAAAGGTGCTTTTTCAGGAGGTAACTGGATTTTCTTATTTAGGTTTTAAAATACACCCCCAAAATTGGGCTCAGCTTATCCACAAGTTTACTTTTTTTTAAGTACCCATATGTACTCATGAGTAAACGAACCCTCAAATTTTTAACCAAAATACTATGAAAAATGTGCCACCTGTGGATAAGCCAATTGTGAAAATTAAAACATATGAAAATTTTGAGGTTTGGCAGGTGGTATATAATATTTTGTTTAAAAATTAAGAGTTGATTTATCCATGGATGGGTACATCCATGTGTAAATATGGCAAATTAGAAAATTTTCAATACTTTGGTTTGCCAAGAGTCAGGGCAGTGATCAGGTGCCCAGGCAATCAGTTCTTTTGGATCCAGAGACAATGAGCACACAGTAAATAAAGAGATGTTATGCTTTATTATTAGTTCAAGCAAACAGGATTGCAGCCAGTCCTCAACCTACGACCACAATTGAACCAAAATTTCTGTTATTAAATGAGGCAATTATTAAGTGAACTTTGCCCCATTTTACAACCTTTCTTGTCACAGTTGTTAAGTTAATCACTGCAGTTGTTAAGTTAGTAACATGGTTGTTAAGTGAATCTGGGTTCCCCATGGACTTTGCTTGTCAGAAGGTTACAAAAGGGATCACATAATCACACCATAAATATGAACTACTTGCAAAGCATCCAGATTTTGATCACGTGACCACGGGGGAATGCTGTAACGGTCATAAGTGTGAAAAACAGACATAAGTCACTTTTTTCAGTGCTGTTGTAACTTCAAACGGTCACTAAACAAGTGGTTGTAAGTTGACTACTATCTATAAAAGCATACAAACCAAGCAAGATAATCTTATAATCTGCTAGGTGCTCCTTAATTACAATAGCAGGATGGCCAGTTTCCTTGGTATCTAATGGTAGTTTCCATGCAGAAGCTCCCCATAGACAACACAACCCCATGATTTTTATCAAAACCTGGCACTATTTCATGGCCATGCTAGGGTCAAGTAACTGCATGACCTGCGATTGTCTGACCCATGAACCCACGATGAGAATCAAAAGTCTGAGACTTTTACAGCCTTTGAAGATTCTTCCCCCTTCTCCTTCAACAAGTGAGAATGAAAAATAAGCAGGCTAGCCTAAAGCTTTAACCTTCCAGACTTTTTCTTAATATAAAGGAGAAATCAAAATATGTCACTAACTCCTCAAAATAACTCACATTATTTTGACTCACTACATCAGGGGTGTCAAACTGCCAGCCCGCGAGCCAGATGCGTCATGCCAAAACCACGCCCACCCCATTGCTGGCAATGGGGAAAAAGTCATGATACATCGCGGCACGTCACGTGATGTTGTGAGTTTGAGACCCCTGCACTACATCATCCTTAACTCACTTCATACCTGGATAATTTGTTTTATTTTCAGAAGCCATTGTATTTCCCCAACTGGTCAGTCAGGAACTATCTCAGACTCTTAACTGTGGCTTCTAGATGAACTGGTGAAGAGGTCATTCTTTTGACTGATATGGGATGAGATGAAGGTCCCGATATGCAGAATGGGGATCCTCTCTCACATGTCATAATATGCAGATCAAGATTGGTGAGACTGATCTTTCTATAGAGCAAGAAAATTACTTCTATGAGAATTAACCAACTCATAAGATCTAAAGCTTTGATGTTTCAGGGAGTAATGATCTGAAAGAGACTCACCTGTACCTAATGGTTTTATCTGAGGGATGAGAATTACAAAAGATCTATGGCTCCAAGATGGAGAAGCCTCATCTAGATTGGATGACCAAGGAGGGGAAATCTTGCAAGCAGCTCTTGCCTTGATATATCATCCAAAGCTAATGTTTTGGCTGACAGCTCTTGATTAAATTAATAACATGTGGTATTGATTAATGCCTTTTCCTTCCTGGTTATGGTCACCAATAAAAACATGCTGCTTTTATATGGGATGCTAAGTCCACAGGGCAATTATGAAGATCATCAGATATTGGGGAAATATGAAGAGAAAAAAAGGGGTGGAATTAAAATCCTAAAATCCAGCAGTTGGGATGGGGGTGGAAATCAAACAGAAAGAAAGTCAGTAAGATTCAACATTTTCAACCCAGCTAAAAAGGACTGGGCCAGAGAGCATTTCATGTTAATTAAACAATAACAACAAATCCCCCAATCTGGAGCAGATGTCGCCAAGCAATTTTTCATGCAGAGAATTATAATTATAATGACATAAATAGCTTTACTAAATGAGGTTGCAAAGGTTAAAATAAATGCTGGATCAGCGGAGAAGAAAACAGTGCAGGCTAACAATAGATCATGAAAATGGGCAGGAGGGAAATTGCAGAGACATATATTAAAACAGGGGAAAAAATCCTGGTAGAAATCCCCATGCAAGTTATGGTCAATATTTTATTTACGCTATGTGCATAATATATATGCATACCTTACAATTACAAAGCTTTTGTTAGCAAAGGTTGCCAACTTTTTTCTACAGGAGAAAATATTATCTGGGACAAAATGAATCGTGATGGAACCTCAAAGACCAAGGAAAGAACTTAATGTATTTTCAGACCCGAGAACTATTTATGTAATAAAATAGGTATCTCTATCATCTGTGTCAGTCTTTCCATTACATGGCCCATTGTTTCTTGAGGAGGAGAACTAGGCTACTCTCAAAGGTTTAGCAATAGCAATAGCACTTAGACTTATATACCATTTCACAGTGCTTTACAGCACTCTCTAAACGATCTACAGAGTCAGCATATTGACCTCAACAATCTGGGTCATCCTTTTACCAACCTCAGAAGGATGGAAGACTGAGTCAACCTTGAGCCAGTCAGGATTGAACTCCTGACAGTCGGCAGAATTAGTCTGCAATGCTGCATTCCAACCACTGGCTCTTTTGTCATGGTTGCTCATGTCTTCTACAATCTTCCTGAAAAAAGCACTCCAAAGCCAGAATCTGATGTGCATGTCTACTTGGAGAACAATCCCATCATTAATTCAATTTCTTTACCTGCTATTTTGATTATGCATTTGGGCCATAGAGGTGTCTCTGAATGAAGCACCAATTGGGTCCCATCAAAAAGCTCAGAGTAGCCATCTCAAAAATCTCTCCATATCAGGGAATGTCTGTGTACTTGCATAGATGACGCTGCAAACAAGACAAGTGCCAAAATGAAGCAACAATACAGACCTTTCAACGCACAACAGCCTTTACAGTAGAGTGCTTCGGTTGCTTCACAGTAAATTCCTTCAAATGGTACACATAGCCCCTATGACTGATTCTGTTTTTAAATCATATCAAGTATTTGAGAAGCATGCAGATTAAAAATGTTACATGGAAAAGGTTGACCAAAACTGTGACAACAAAACAAGCCAAGTAAAAATAAGATCAAAATACTAACAACGCATTTTTAAACACAAGTAAAACCAGTATCGGTGCAATTATCCAAAAATACTAAAAGCACTAAAAAGCAGCTTAATGCTAAAAGGAAGACAACCATAACCTAGATGTCAGATAATTCTTTTTGGAGAGGACATGCCTTAAACCAGGCAGTGTTAGTGAAAAAAATAATAATTTTGGTACCTAGTCATATCCTTTTTTGGCAGGAGCACTATGACTCATGACACTTTGAATTTAAGGGGAAGTTACATGCAGTTTCCCCAATAGCAACTTAGACTATATTCTAATGATGGTTACCGGGCAATGGTGTGAAGGTGCAACAAGTCACTAATAAGGAAAAGATCAGAGACTGAACTTACTTCTTTTAAACATAATAGTCCGCTAACACTTTCTTATTTTTAGGATACACAGTAGGAAAAGAAGGTAGCTTCCGATGAACAATGTGATTGCAATGTGAATACAATTGACTTTTAACAAGTTAAAACAAGCTGGAAGCTACTTTCTTAAAAAGTAAACATCAGTTCAGATTGTCAGAACTTTGCTGGTGATAAGATTACCAGACATCTGGCGAAAGGAGAATGTGTCCTCCTTTTTGTCCCCATGTTATACCCTGCAGGCATAGCTTTAAAATCAAATATTCTCCAACTTCTTGAGAGAACTTATTCATTTATTTATTTATTTTGGGCTGCTTTCACAACAGTAGTCGTTGAAACTTTTATGTATTGTGACTTTGACAATTGTCTGCTTTCTTTTCCCTTGTTTGGTGACAGCCTCGACAGCTTACATTTGCGTTGTTTAATTTATTTCCTGATTCCAGCAATTGGCTTCTATCCAGCCCCTTCAAATCTGTGATTACTGTAGCCTGTAGATCACAGAACTCATCATAAATTTCAATGGTGAAATTTGAAAAGCATGTCATTGGCAATTCTATATTATCGCTAGCGATTTTTCTGTTATAAATAATTAGGTTGGGGTTTTTTTACTGCCCATTGAGAGTGTGAAGAGTAAGTATTTCTTTTTTGTTCAGGGATGCAATAAAAATGAAGCAAAGTGTTTCGTTTGCAAGTTATTTGCCCACCACTAGTAAGGGGTTCACTGGTCTGAGGTACCATATTGACAGAGAGAAGCACGAAAATGCTCTAAGGGATTCAGCCTCATCAAGCAAAGTAGCATCGTTTTTTCAGTCTAAACACTCAACAGTACTTATAGAAGTGTGTGCTGCTGAAGCAACTTTAGAATTTCATATATTTACTCATCGTCGGTCATACAAATTGCTCAATTTGTATGGCTTATTTGATGGGTACGTCATGGTGACTCAAAAACTGCAAAAAAATATAACATGCACTAGAATCAAAACTAAGGCAATTATAAATCATGTTATTGCAGTCGATAATATTTCCAAACTCATGAAGTCACTAAGTGATGTTACATATTCTGGAATTGCAACAGATTTCCCCACTCATTTAGTTCTTTGATAAGAAGGCTGGTGGAATTCAGACTAAAATTTCTGAGCTAGACAATACTCCATCCAAATGAATGCCTGCTGCTATATCACAATGCATACTGAACACTTTGACAAGATATGATCTGTCCTCAAGATGTGTTAAATTCACAGGGGACAATGCTAATGTGAACTTTGGAAGTGTCAGTGGAAAAGAGGATAAAAATGTGTTTTTGTTCCTGAAAGAAAATCTTAACCGGCCTATAGCTGGCGTTAGATACCTTGCTCATGTCCTCCACAACTACCTTCAACTTTGTACTGATTTATTGAAATTGGCAATTGTATTGAACAATTAGATTTCTGTATGTGCAGTTTAGATTGAGATTTTGAAAGATTTTTGCAAATATACAGACATTATCCATTAGCGATTATTGTATCACAATAAAACTAAGAGGGTTTAGTCTATTTACGGCACTTGAGAGATTACTGAGGTTGTTTTCAGTGTTGAAGGACTATTTGCTTTCTATAAGTCAGCCGGCAGCTTTGATCAATAATGTTTTTGAGAACAATTTTGCAGAAGTTTACATCTGGTTTCTGCACTCATTGATGCCTGTCTTCCAGGGTAAAATTGCAAGCAGCTGAAAGTGAAGAATTGTCAGTAATAGAGGTGGTGAACCTCCCCCAATCACCATCTGAAGTTCTGAAAGGCAGACTAAGCAGGACATTTATATCTGAAAGTTAGAGAGCTTGTGAAGACACTACATGAAAGAGATCTAGGGAAAGAGTGTCAGTATTTTGCAGAAGAGATTCAACTGATGTATGAAGAGGACATTAAGTGTTTGGAAAAGTGATTAAACCCTTTCAAAGAATTTCACTGTTTTTGCCTGATGGGTTTCGATCAGGCAAGAAAGGACACTTCATTTGACAAGCTGTTACCATGCAGACTTCACCTGAAGCAAAACAGTGGATGACGTACAATTATTTGATCAAGACCACAATCTTAAAATATTTGGGAACGAACAGAATGACCACTTCATCAAAGATCTTTTGCATGTACAATGGGTGCCTTTACTCCAAAGACTGCAAAAATGCAAGTTGTTTCTCGGAAACATTTGTGAATTTTTCTCTTGCATTCCTGCACATGATATCACTAATGTCAAAAGGGTATTCTATCTGATAAACCCCAAGTGGCAAAGGAAAGAGATTGGCTAGCTGTTGATTCAAAGGAATCATTTTCAAAAGCAACGTTAAGAATATTACCCATGAGAGGTTTCACACATACATTCTTAAAAATAAAAATGTATTAGACAAAGTTGGATCATATATCCTCCTTTTCAATTGCCCATGCCCTCCTTTGCCCATTCAAATATCTGGTGACCCTAGCTTATAGCTAAGATATGTTGCAATGCAAATACTTCTAAGATTAATGTCCTAAATCTGTCCTAATTTGTGACAAAATATTCTTACTTCGCCGCTTGCATTAAAAATCAGTGTTGGTTCTTGAATACACTTAGATGAAATTACTGCAGTTTCAGACCAACCAACTAAGCAAAACTGATACAACAAAGCACACAAATGAAAGGACACAGAACTAAATTACAAAGCTGAATATTAAATATAAAAAACAGCAGGAGAGCAGTAGATGCTTGGCCTTCATGATATCTATAGCAATATTTAAATAACTGGAAAATCTGAGTGTTGCACATCTTCTCCTTAAAAAAAAAAATTAAGCCTCTCAATTGATTCCAGGGGAGAGATACAAATAAAGGACAAAGTTTAGAACTCTTCTTGGAAAATGTATACTTAAGTCTGTTGTTGACGCTTGTTAGTCTATAGCAGTGGTGGCGAATCTTTTAGAGACCGAGTGCCCAAACTGCAACCCAAAACCCACTTATGCATCGCCAGGTGCCGGGTAAGTGTGGCCATCGAGTGGGCGTCGCCACCGAGCTGTCAGCTCGTGTTCGCTCACTCGCTCGCTGTCCGCTCCGACTCGTGCTCGCTCTCAAGCTGCCTGCAGCAAATGCTGCTTCCGCAGAAAGTTGCTCCTTTTATAGCCTCTTGCTTATTCCCAGACTGTGCATGCGCGGAGAGGAGGAGGGAACAACTTGGCCTAGCAATGGCTCGCGTGCCACCAGAGACAGCTCTGGTGCCATAGGTTCGCCACCATGGGTCTATAGAGTCCTTCCAGTAACTCTTTTTCTGTTCCATTAAAGACAAAGAGGTAGAGCAGGGGTAAAGGAAAAACACATTTACAATATTTGCTCTTAGAGAAATAGTTTTGCTTCATGCAGCTAACAGATAATTTTCTTCTCTAGAAAATACTTATGGATTAGAGAATAAAAGCGTAGCAGTATTGTCTCTACATATCCTAATGCCAGCTCTCAAGATGGAGCCTTATTTTCATGGGGATATGCATCCACAAAGTTCTTTAAAGAACAGGAGATGTCTCTGCATCAGGCAGAGGCAGCAAAAGTTGGGGTGCTGTGAAGAACACTGGGATACAGAGTGGTGAGCACCATACAGCCTACTTTCTTTCCAAAAAATTTGGTTGTTGCTTTTTTTAAATCTTGAATGCTGGAGACACCCTCTTCTCCTTTGTCTTATCCAACATACTATTGTGGACTTGCCATGGTAGAAAATGATGACTCTTTTTATTATTATTACTACAGACCTGCGTTTGCCAGGAGAGTTTCAGTAAGAGCATCCTGTGAACATAGCATTAAGTCTTTCTCTTTGGACACAAGAGCATCAAAGGACAGACAAAATTATAGAGTGCATATGGAAGAATGCTGTCTAAGAATTAAATGTACATGTACACAAATGTAAGAAATGTAAGAACCATGGTATATGTTTCCTGGTTTCCAACTCTTCCAACCAATTCTTCAATCCATACCCCCCATGAGGGAGAGATGCTGTCAAGGTTGAATTGTTAAGATGCCTGATTTGAGTTTGTTAATCAGACAGATGCTTGGATCTTGTTATAAATTCAGATATCCCAGCCCTATCCTATGCAGGGAAAGACAAAATTTGATCTTTTTATGAACAAGGGATAGAATTCCATAGAAATATGTTGCCTGAGGTTGTGAAAGCATAGAAGAATCACTCCCTCACAGCCTCTGATTAAAGTTTTGAATTTGCAGAGATCTGATGGAAGTCCAAGTAAATGAAACAGAAGAATGGCTACTTCTGTAAAAATAGATAGATAAAATGTCTAGGCAAAAATCTACATTTGGAGTTTGATTTCTGTTTGATTTGTTGTAATAAACATCTTATTTTCTTTGTCTCACTGTACAAGTTAGGGAACGATGTGTAATTTCAGGCTAACAACTGGCTGACAAGCCTTATAGTAGTCATCATTTTGTGATGATCTCAGCAATTGGTTTTCCGGCCAATGGGCCAATGAAATTACACTCAAGGGACTTTGGAACCATTGTTTTTAGAGAAGGAGAACAACAAAACTTTGTTTCTTTAATGAAAGTTTTGGAGATCTCAGCGAGGCAAAATTCCTACAGACTTAGAAGAAAATGCCCTGGTTTTCTCTGGTAGAGTCACAACTGCCTTGTCTCTTGTCACAGGACTAAAAGAGGCAGCTAGGATTAAATAGAGGGGAACTTTTTCAAGAGCTGCAGTGAAACAGCATTGTCATAGCACCCAAGTCTCACTAAGAAAGGGAGGAAATGGCACCCCAGAATTTTAATGTACTGCAAAGGTCCATTCATAGCATTTGGTATTAGGTGGCCAAAATCAATAAAGAGGTATTTCTCTACAAATGAACTGAATGGATATTCAGCACATTTATCTACATTTGCTCACATTGTTCATGTATTAATCTTGATCATCCCACTGGATGTATTGGACTCTATGATCATGGCCAGTTGACTTTGGGTGAAGGGAGTTATAGCTCCATTTTTGGAATAAGTCAAGTATGGGCAAGTCTTATTCTCATTCCTGTGCTATTGTTTTGCTTTCTACTACATATTCAGAATTCAGTGTTAGTCCCTTTGAGAAACAAGTGTGTTTTAGGCTAATGTTATCAGGGATTCGATATTCAGCTATATGCAGAGATATGTGTGTGTGCATGTGTATGCACATATTATCACAATGGGAAGAATTAGACAGCAAATATCCATGCAGCTCTTGTTTATATTTTATCATTCAAACACAATAGAAAGGTTGAGTGGTTTTTATTATCAAAGAAGTTGTGTGTAAAACTGCACAATCCAGAACCACATCCTGAGCAATGGTTTGTTTTCCCCATTTCACGCATCTTTACCTGGACCATCCTTCTTTCCCTTAATACAACAGAGAGCCCCCCAAGTATCTTTGGTTTCAGAAGTTTCTCCAGCAATCTCAGACTTATAGGGGAATTTTTATAGGCAAAGTATAGTCCTGTGAATGGACAAAAGGCTGGTGGCTAAGACCTTTTATTTTGAAACAGAATTATGGGACATTAGTAAGGATGAATAAAAAGCAGATTAGAAACTCAAAAGAGAGAGAGAGAAATTCACTCTCGCTTCTATCCCAAAATATCACCCTTGAATAACTAGATAGATACCATATAAGATAAAAGCACTTTCTAGTGCCACCTACTGTCAAAGGTAATGAACAATATCACTAAATAGCTGTATCAGCCTCATCATTTATTTTATTTTAAAATATTATGCATGCATCCTGATTTTCTTTGGCCCTTAATTACAAATAAATATGGAGTTTGAAGTCTAGGAATCATAGAAGGACGAGGAACCTCCCAGCTAGTTCCTGCATCCATGTTGATGAGGCCAAATGAGAGCATAGAAGCCGACAGGAAGATTAACTCAGCAATCCCCAGGGAGAAGCATAAATTGCCAGTGTAATCATAATGGAATCTCGGTAGAATTTACTTCTAGCTAGTCAATCATTGGATAGTTTTGCAAAGTGCGGTAATCAGAAAATGACTCAGCACTGACAGAAAAGAGAGAGCATGGGAACACAGAGAGCAAAATAAACAGAATTTCTTTGTAAATGTAAAAAGATAATCTTTAATGTAATTCCTGATCGATTCTCAGTTGATTGCAATTCCTTCTGCAACATCAAGTACCCTAAAGCACTTTTTTCCCATTTGTGAATTTTATTTATTTGCTTATTGTTTGTTTATTTTACTCAGCTTGGATATTGCTCAAATGCAACTGACCCTGGGCAGCTCACAGCATGAAAACATATATACAAAATCATATAACAATAACCAGATGGCAGAACTGGTTATGTCATACACCCGGAAGGGGTACCACGATTCCAGGTCTTTAATGTTCTTTGGAATGCCCCTGGGATCTCAGAGGAAACCCAGAGGACTGTTAATAATGAGAATTGTTAGTGGATTAATAAGATTTTATTTGTACCCTCTTTTTCAAAACATGTTCCATAAAGCAGCATGGAACAAGAACAAAAGGCAATCACATAAACCAAAAGTAGCATTGAAAATATTTACTAAAATAAATACCATCAAGTACTGTTAGAACAGGAAATAATGTTTATCCATTCTAGCTCCCAAAAGCTGGTGATTCAATGACAAAAGGAAAAAATGTTTATATGGATCTCTTAAACAGAAAATTTAGGAACCATCACCCAAAATGAAAAAATGGAGCTTCATCCATTGTAAAGTCAGTGTTATCTAATGGCCTTCAAAGAAAGGAGTCAATTTTTTTCTATCTCAGCTCATGAAAGGAGAATGTGCAAAGAAGAAAGTATGTGACTCAGCCTCCTGAATTATAATTTTTGTCCTCCATGATCATCTTCAAATACTATTTGCTATATTTCCTTCTCTTTTTATTCCAGAAGACACACCAAATACTAAAGCCAATGGGTACCAAAAAAACTCCACTTGACTTACCATGTGACCTGCTATTTTGGCCAGAAGAAATAGCAAGTCACAAGGCAGACAACAACAGACAACATCTTCCTTGCATGTTGACTAACGGGAGAAAGATGAGCACTGGGACAAGATTTCTACTTCAAAATGCATCGAATACCAAATTCGACAAGTTTTGAATCAATCAAGTGCTGAGGGATGACTGTACCTGCATCCAACAAATATGGCCTGGTCACATACAATTTTCTGCCAGATTACCATGATATTGCCTTCATATAGCCTTCCACCCTTGAATGAAACATCTTGAAATAACCCTTAGCTGTATCATATTATTTTTCCATTTATTTCAACCCTGTCCAAAGTAGATAAAGTCTGCTTGGTTTTGTCACTCATTATCTTTGATAAAAATATATCACTAGCAGGAAAAAGGTCAGCATAGAGACAGTGAATGTCATGCTGGCATAGTTTTCTGCTGACTCAAGGACAGATGGATAGTATTAAAACTCAGTAGTGGAAAAATGTCCTTAAAAGTTGGCTTTACACAACCAAACTTTAGTAGTTTGTGATTCAACATTAGGTGAGATCCTGCAATTGTCTTAGCATATTAAGTTAGCATTAATCAACAGTATGACATACCATTTCACTTGTCCCTGATTTTGCTCTTGCAGGTTTGATTCCAAACCAGCCTATGAAAATTCTATCCAGACTGAGATATTATGGCAAAAACAGGTCAGGAATTCTATCCAGACTGCAAGCTACCATTGGACAACTCCTTTTGCAATGCCCTCCCACTACTTTGATCCAGAAAGTAACAGCAAATAATTTTCCTTTCCATGCGTTGTTCTTTCTGATTATATGTAATTTTGTGTATATGTACAGACACAAATGCACACAGTTAAGCTAATTTTATATATATATAGAAGGTGTTACCCTCAGCAATGAAACATTCCAAACCTGAAAAAGATAAGATAACCTTTATTGTCATTTTTTTTACTGTGGGCACAATGGCACACATCAAAAATGAAATTTAGTTGCCCGCTCTCAAAGTGAAATACATACATGACAAACACCTAAACCATACTATATACAACATATGTATAGACCCACACCCCTACATATACATAACAAATAAATATTATACTTATGACTTATTTTAAAAAAACAAGAAAGGAAAACTATGTGCTCTTCAAAAGAAAAAGGATAATTTTTAAAATTACTTCTGCCACATTTTGAATTGGCAACCTTCTCTAAGCTTAGCAAAGATCTTAACCACTATGCTATTTCAGCAAGATGGGTAAATGGAGATAAAGAAACAAAGTAAATGTTAAGCATTAGCTCAATTAAAAGGATGGTTCTTCTTTTACAAAGTAATCATTGTACTGCTGGAGTTAGCTTGCAGCCAGTCAGAATATAGACTAAACAAAAAAACACAATAAAACCGGAAAAAGTGTAACTTTGGAAGTAGAGAAGAAAAACATACCTTAAGGTCACTTTAAAAGTGAAGAGGGCATTAAGAAGGGCTATTATTGCCATGTGTTTCTGACCTCCAGAATGACATCAATTTCTGCTATGGTGATGAGGCACCTGGGTAATGCAGATAAAACCAGAAAAGAGTTTTCTTATAGCTTTTGCTTGTTTGTTCAATTATCTTCTAAGCACTTTTGCATAATTACATTTTTGTGACAAAGCTTCCACTGAAATCAATAGGGAACTAGACAAGAATTGACTGCGGGAAGCATTTTTCAAGGAACTTTATGAAAGTGATCAGGGCAGAGAACCTACGGCTCTCCAGATGTTCTGAAATGCAGCTTTCTGCAGGCCATAATAGCAAAGATGTTGGAACCCAATATTGAATGACCCCTTAAAACCATTAAACCACTGTTTCGAAGCAAAAAAGGAGATAATATGATTAGGTGCCAATGTACCTAATGATGATGTCCTTTATAGGTTCTCCTCATTTAAACACTCCTTAGGACATCTGTAGAATTCCAGTTTTGCCTGATTAAACAAGAAAATGCTTTTTAAAAAGAAAAACAGATTAATAAAAATACAAATTCCCAGTTCACTGCAAGTATATGAATGTATATGTCTATGTATATGTGTGTACACAACAGACACACACACCCACAAGCACACGTGTGAGTCATCTATTTTTGAAACACTGTGTGTGTGTGTGTGTGTTAGAATTAGATAATCACAGTGGAAATAGCATATTAAACTCCTTTGAACTCTCAGAAGTCTTTGGTATGTTTCAGGAAAAACAAAATTGGTCGGCACAAAGTTCCAAATCAAAAGTTTGCAAAATGGTGATGAACCAATCTTCAACACCCAAGAAGATAATTTCAAAAGGAGCTGAAAGAGAAACGATGGCAGTTTTTACTTCAGTGATTTCTAAATGAAAGAAAAGTATACTAGCTTGGACATGCAGCAATGTGTAAATATCAGGGCAATTGGAAAAATGATGATAGTAAAATGTTTCCTTTGGATGACAACCATACGTATAATTTCCTCTTTTCTACAAAGAAAAACATTTTGCCCAGGTGAATTGCTGAGATGCTAGTCATACTGGATATCATTTTAAAGTTCTCTTAACCAGGGACATCTATTACAAGCTTCTACTGTGCCATGGCAATCTCTCTTCACAGAGAGCAACTGGATACATACATTTCAATAAATGAAAATGACAGCCTTTAAAATGTAATATAGTTTCCAAGGTGTCGCTAAAGAAACTGATTGAAGTTCGTAACTTTTTTGCAATATGGACTTTCCTCTCCCTATCTCACGGTCGATCATAAATGTTTTGGTTTGGGGGAAAAGCACAAACTTCAAATGATACCAAGGAATAGTATCAATTCAAATATGGGTATAAACTTCACACCTTCTAATACCATTAAATTGAATGAGACTCCCAGGTCAGTAGATGCTATGAAGGGGATGAAAGGCTGATTAATGCTCTTTTAAGAGAAGCTCACCTGTTGCTAGTATACCCTTTATTGGCACTTTAACAGAATCCTGAAGAATCACAAATTAAATTTATTCATGAAATCTTAGGCCCATACCATACCGCTAATATTTGACCAAAGGCTAAATCTTGCAAATAAGTCCATTTCCCCTGCTTACTAATTTCAGTTTCAAGTAAGTCAAATTGGAATATTTCAAGTATACAAGAATTTCTTTTTTTAATTCAGAACAGAATCACTAGTATAATTTCCTGATAAAATCATCGATTCTGGAAACAAAATCTGGGTCAGCTAGGTCCATTATGCTACAATGGGCAGCACTGATGGTCAGGAGCCACCCTTATCTTGGGGAGGGAGGATGAGAGCCCTAGTGGAAGAGACAATATGGCAATGGGTAGAGCCATATTGTTCATGGGGATATATCCAAGATTTTCAATGTTCCCCTCCCTTCACCCACAAGATTCAGCATGAGATTGAATTAAACTAAAATAATTAAAGGTAGATTTTGATGAATAATGCCTGTTTAGTTAGTCCTTTTTGTCTTCTATTACTTTGCTTGATTTAGCAAATAATCAGGAAGCCACATCTGGGATTTTGTGCCGTAGATATAAATGTATTGGATGGTGCAATTTAGTCAACGTGAATCAATCAGATTGGAAACTGTTTCCACAATCCAATTATTATACTTTGACAGCCTCACTTGGCTGGCCCAGAGTCAAAAGATGAAATTGAATATCGATAGAAGAGAATGTTTGCAGTTCAAGGTTGAACTGGAAAATCGGATACCATCAGCATATTGATGATATTGAGCCCCAAACCGACAGATGAATTCACCCAGCCGTTTCATGTGGATGTTGAAAGGGAAACGAGAGAGAATAGAACTCTAAAGCACCTCACAAGAGAGACTTATGGAGTAATCAACACCAACTAGAATCAACCCCAGAGAAATAAAGAGAATCTTCACAAAAGAAAGCAACCAAATCCCAACACATGGAGCCAGCTCAGGATATCATTTAATACTGAGATTGTAGGTCATGCTTGTAGATAACCTGTGATAAAGCTGATTTGTGGTGTGCATCCATCCTTGGGCTCTTTGATCTCACGTGGCTTTCAATTCCATGAGATCAAAGCCACGTGAGATCAAAGAGCCCAAGGATGGATGCATCACCACATCTCAGGTCTATCACAGGTTATCTGCAAGCATGAACTACAATCTCAATATTAAATACCCAACTGAATCAGGCCTGGATAATTTGTTTCCTCCAAGGCTTTCATCCGCTGCAGACCGATTACCTCAACAACCTTCCCCAGGTATTGACTGACTTGTTTTGGATTCAAACTGAGATCATTGTATCGTACCATGATTTGTATTCAGGCCCTGACTTTGTCATTTTTTTAAAATTAATAATAATACTAGTCCATTTCTATATGATTTTTTTATCTGCATTATATTTGATATATAAAGTTTGCTTTGGTTCATAGCTCTGATATTACAAATATCAATGATTTACTTATAGATTTGTATAGATGATAGCAAGTTAGAGCAATAGAGATAGGTATGTAGATCTTGGCAGCATCAACATTTCATTTGCCTCTGGACACATTCACCCTTTCAGCTTTAATCAGGCCATATTGTAAGTGCAGTATTACTCGTACTTATTCTCTGCTCTTCTCCAGTATCTTGTTTGCTACTAGAGCTACAAACCTTGCAGTATCATGTTGACATTGTCCCGGTTGTGAATGTCCATTGGGTTTTTTTTTTTCAAAATATTGCTGGTTCTTTCTCCACTAAATCATATATAATTTGGCCTCTCCCTGAGACCTGCGGTTCTGGGTGGGATCCTACACTCCTGATGCTTTAGTTAATAACATAATTGAGATGTGCAAGGCCCCTCACCATTACTTAGTAGCAAATCATAAAGGGGCTATTTGCTATGCAACTTCAAACAACAGTGTAGGGCAGTGGTCTCCAACCTTTACAGCTTTGTGGATTGGGGGAGGGGAGAGGGGATGGTTCCATGTGAGTCGTGCCCAAGTTAAGGACCCTGGTGTAGGGAATCCAGGCAAACTCTATTCTCAATCCATACTTTATTCACTATAAAGTGATTCCTTTGAAAATTTCCTAAACTATTCTATCTGAGCAAGTGGTAAGACCCTAGTTAATATCTATAAATCCCTCACATCCTGGACATATACTGTTTCAACTTCTTCCTCAAGATGACATTATAGAGCATTGCATGCCAAAACAATTAGGCACAAGGACAGTTTTTCCCCAGGTCAGCACTATGCTAAACAACTAATTCCCACAACACTGTCAAACTACCTAGTAGGGCTGTATTACTATTACTCTTCTCATCTTTCCTATTACCTATTTTCTTATCCTCTTATGACTATAACTTTGTTGCTTGTATCTTTCAATTTATATTAATTGTTTTGTTTAGAATCCTAGTATGATTTATGTTGATTGCTTATTTAGCATCCGATGACTATTACTAAGAGTTGTATCTTATGATTTCTGATATATGTATCTTATGATTATTATGATCATGATTTATCACTTGTTGTTGTATGTACATGAAAGCTTATGCACCGGAAACAAATTTCTTGTGTGCCCAATCACACTTGACCAATTAAGGATTCTATTCTATTCTATTCTATTCTATTCTATTCTATTCTATTCTATTCTATTCTATTCTATTCTATTCTATTCTATTCTAGAGTTTGAGAGTGTGGCCATACTAGTGATTCATATTTGTTGTCTCCAGCAGCTTGCAAAAACTGTAAATGTTTACTTTCATGCGCAGTGAGTTAGAACGCAAATGCCCTTAGTAAAATATTTACAATGTTGTACATTATTTAATATACTTCACACTACATTGAATATTCATCCTAATGTACAAAATAAATTAGCCAATGGTTGCTTTCTCAGGCATCCTATTATTATTCTATTTTCATTCTGATGTTACCAAAGATAATAAATGATTTCAAACAGGTTTGGGTAAGCAACAACATGAGGACTGGAAACAACTCCAACAAATTTTTGGTTTGCTATATACTGTAACTACTCTATGGTTTTCAGGATTTTTGCTCGTGATGTATTTTCATTGTAGATATTTTTCTTTTTTATTTGAACAGCTCAGCAACAACACCCTTTCCCCAAAAGGCCTATTTATATGATTGCTGTAGTGCAGCATTCTGGCTTGGAACATGAATTAGGACTCTTCTTCATGGCCACATTAATGTGCATCCCTTCAGTCCTTCACATGCAATTTGCACAGCCCTGACAGTCAAGCTCTAGTCTAGGCTGCCTCAATAACCTGTTCCTGGGATTTGTCCTGCAGCTACTGAGAGCTTTGTTTCTCTTCCCATCCAGAGTAGCACCCAGTGAGAAAAATCAATTGTTCTTCTTAAAATTTGACTTGAGCAAGAATGAATGGCTGCCAGGCACAGAGGCTTTGGCTACTCCTCAAGGTGCTTGAGTGACAGGTTGCTGGTGAAGCGACAATGTGCGCTGGTAACCTACCTGTCAGGCTATTTCTGAAACAGAATTACCAATCTTCTGGAAAATTGGAAGACCTATGCCCAAAAACACAGTGGAAGAGATAAAACAGGGTAGAGCTCACTTGCAACACTACAAGACTCTCTCCCACTTTATCCTGGGCCAGCCTCCACCCCACTGACCCTTCTAATGGGCTAATTTTAAGCAGAGGTAGTAGCAAAAACACCAGGCTAGAAATTGGGAGACTATGAGTTCAAGTCCCACCTTAGCCATGGAAGCATGCTGGGTGACCTTGGGCCTGTCCCTCTCTCTCAGCCCAACCTATCTCACAGGGCTGTTACTGTGGGGAAATTAGAGGAGGAAGGATGTTGGATATCTTCACTGCCTTGAGTTATTTATAAAAATAATAAAGGGGGGATACAAATAAATAAATCATTCCTCACATGGGCTAGGAGGGAAAATGAGCATCAGTTTTTTCAATTTTACCTCAGCTCTTAAATATCCCAACCCAATTCTGATTTAACAAAAAGAAAGAAAATATTTTTAGTATTGTCTTTCCCCCCCCCCCCAAGATCATAGGCCAAATTCTCTAATATGATATGTTTCGATAAATTTGTCTGGCGTTTGCAAATGATTCATTCCGAAAATGAATGAGGTAATAGGTGAAATAAATAAATAAATAAATAAATAAATAAATAAATAAATAAACGAACGAACGAACGAACGAACGAACGAACAAATAAATAAATAAATAAATAAATAAATAAATAAATAAATAAATAAATAAATAAATGCGTTTAGAGTAAATGACTGGACACCTTTTCAAATTTACACAGCACCGAGGAGGGGGGAAAGACCTATTTTCAGAGGTCTTGAATTCCCTTCCAAGAGTTGTCTGGGCAGATCGTAGCACACTTGCTTTTAAAGCAATTGCCAAATGACTGAGATTAGAATGACCTAGGTTTAACTTCCAGAACAGTGTACAAGACAGTAAATCTCTATGGAGGCTTGTGAAGAGAGAAAATTGATTGTGGATGCCATACTAATGATGACAAATATACAATGAACATGATCATTATATTATTACTACACTTGGTCCTCATCCTATGGCCACTTGCTTAGCAACCATTCAAAGTTACATCAGATCCTCCAAAACATACTTAAGTCCTGATTCTAACAGCCACCAGAACCTCGGCCCCCACAGTCACAGGATTGCATTTTGAGTGTTTGACAACCATATTAGCTTTACAGCTGTTTGCAGCATCCTGTGGTCACATGACCATGATTTTTGAACATTTGTAGCCAGTTTCCAGTGTTTACTTCTGATTTTGCAAAAAAACACCACTAAATAAATTCATTTAATGACTGCCACGTTTGCTGCAAATAACTTGGACACAGTCACATGGTAATCCGCTTAACAACCACAACGATTTATGATGTAATTCTGGGCTCAGTTCTGGTTGTAAGTCAAAGAGTAATGAGATATTAACATTAAATCTGAACAATCTCATTACCTGCTCTGATAGACCTTCACTTTTTTCCCTCCAAGTCTGTGGCAAGTTTAGTATTGTGGGATCATATAATGTAGTTCACCACTAGCAATCTCTCAGCCAGGCAATATGGCTTCCAGTCCCTCAGAGCAACCAGCAGCAATGTAAAGCAGATAAAGGAGAAAAGGAAAGTAATGGTAAAGTTTTTGTTGGTGGACCCAATTAAACAGCCTAAGTCAAACTGGAAGCTTGTTTTGAAGATACCATTTGCGCAGTCTACTCTTAAATGAGACTACTGGTAATTCTAATCTGTGAAATATGTTCAAATATGTTCAAATCATCATAAAATAATGTTTACATCCATAAATCTCAGTGCATTAAATTACAATAGGTATTGCACATAGGTCCCAAAAAAAGCAGATTCTCTTACCCTTTTATTTTCATCAGCTGTATCAAATATTTTTTAAAAAAATTAAATGATATATTTTACAACTCTGAAACCAATCAAAACACATAACTCCCAGTCCAATTCTGCATTTATTTGTTAAGTTATTTGTAAATTGTAAAAAAACCTAACCCTTCCTTTCATCAAGTGATGTTCACCATAACACCAACAATAAAAATAAAGGCAAATATCTGAAATACATAAGCAAGACAGATAGAATAGTTAAACAAAACAATGGCTGAAAAGCAGTAGCATGTTTCTGTTGACAAAGTTGCCATTCTCAATGGACTCGATAAAAAGAGAGGGGAAAAAATCTCTTTTCCTATTAATCTGAAAAGGACAGATGGTGGGAAAAAAGATTTTAAAAACATTCCCTGTCATTTGTGCCTCCATACTGTATAAGTGTTCCTCATTTATTGACCACAACTGAGACTGGCAACATGATCATTAAGTAAAATAGTCACTAAATGAGACTGTGATTATGCTTATGCTCTTACTTCAGCTTTCCTTTGCTTTACAGAGCTGTGAATATTATAAATGTGAGGACTGCTTGCAAAGTTATTTTTTCATTACCGCCGTAACTGCAAACAGTTGCTAAGCAAGACAGTCCCTAAACAAGGACTACCTGTGAATTTCAAAGTTTGTAAGCTGTTACAACAGTAAAAATGCTGCCCAATGAATTATTTTTCCCTACTATAGATTCAGGTCAGTCAAATCAAGGGTTCCTTTTTGAGTCTTTCACACAAGGGAGTATGAAATACCTTCTTAGTAAGGTATGCAGTCCTCCCTTCATTCCATCATACACAGCGTAACTGAGAGAAATGTAATCCATTTTTTTGTTTTGTTTTGGTAGCTCTTCCAGCTGACCTCTATAGTTGTACCAGCTTTCTCCAGAATAAAGTGCAAATCCTAGAGCCAACATATCTGGACAAGGTCAAGCAAAATGTATGGAACCAAAGGTGTGGCTTTTCCTCCATCCAAGCTGTTTGTATCTGATGCTCTGGATATAGGCCAACCACAGAGCCTGAACATTAGCATCATGCAGTGCTCATCAGAATAATTCTCAGTCTCATATGAAGAGACATGTGAATAATGAGACAAATGAAATAACCATAATTTATGTTTTAGTACTGCCCAGAGGAACAAAATGATGTATTCCTTTCTTAACACTTGTTTCATTTCATTAGGAATGTTTTAACACAATTTTAATGTAATAGGTAAGATTATCCTGAATCCTAAAGCCCTCAGGGGAGTAGTGTTTGTCAGAGGTAATGCTTCCTTTGAAAGGTTTGTTCTTTAATTTGTACTGGAAGCCTCAGTTCTTGGACCATTTTGAATAAAATAAAAACCGTATTCAGATACTTTTAAATGGCTTTAGCAAAGAAAATCCAGGAAAAATCACACACCTAAATGGAGTTTATAAAATGCACTGTCATGAAAGAGAAGGAAACAGAGGAAGTAGAACATCAGAGTTACTATTTCAGACAGAGGGCTGTCCAGTCTCTTCTTAAAAGTCTCCAGTGATGGAGCAGCCACAACTTCTGAAGGCAAGCTGTTCCTCTGGTTGATTGTTCTCACTGTAAGGAAATTTCTCCATCTGGATCTTGAGCCTATCTTCTAGGGTGTTGGCTATTCCTGCCAGCTTGGTGTCGTTTGCAAATTTGTTTATTAGACTGTTTAACAGGCATAGATTTCAGAAAAAATGCTTGGAAACTAAATGCAACTCAGTCAAAGAAACTGCCCACCACATCACAGTTTGTGTCAGAAAGTTGACCAGAAAGGAACAATACAGTCACTTATTTCTATAAAAAAATATTTACCATTGCTTCGTAGGAAATGGATAGATGGATAAATACAAAGGAAACATAGCAATACAATACAGGAAGGCAATGATCTTATGGTATTATGTAGAGGTCCTTCAAAAACTTGGCAGGTGGATTACTGCTTTCCATACAAAGGAGCACCCTAATATTTCTACCCTGGGGAAGTATTGCAGTATACATTGATGCCATATGAGACTAGAGGGAAAAATATAATGCTAAGAGAGTAGTGTGCCATTTGTGTCATGTGGGAGATGGGGCATGGCAGATTTCATGGTAAAGGCTTAGTTCTTTTAATCCAGAGCAGCACAAGCTACTTGCAATTTGCTTTTTACCGAAGGGGAAGAATGCTCATCTTTGCTCCTCACCTCCTTAGATCCCTTTTGACTCCAAAAGACACAGGCACTCATGTGCATATGGGAAAGGAGAGAAAAAAAGGGGGGATGCAGTGTGCAAAATAATTAGAGGGTTGTAGGTGGTAACTGCAAATGGTCGAAATGTGGTGGATGACATGAATTATCAGCCCTTCGAGGTAGGCCAGACCAAGAAACAGACACCACAGGCATTCCATAATACTTCAGTGTTGTGGAGTATATTAACACAATCTTGAAAGCCCATCCAAAACCTTCACTGCCCATTTTTGAGGATGATAACACTGTTCTGAGACACTTTTTCATGTTTTTCACTTTCCCAGAGGCTGAGTCACCATTTCACCTCTCCCATCTCCTTCTCAAGGCCAGAGCAGTATTCCTCTGCAGTCATTGACAAGAAAGAGGGAACACAATCTGGGGGGAGGGTACGCAATCTGGGGGTCCTCCTGGATCCACGGCTGACACTGGAAGACCAGTTGTCGGCCGTGACCAGGGGGGCGTTCTATCAGGTACGCCTGATTTACCAGTTGCGGCCTTTTCTGGACCGGGACACCTTGCGCACAGTCACCCATGCCCTCGTCACCTCCCGCCTGGACTACTGTAACGCTCTCTACATGGGGCTTCCCTTGAGGAGCACCCGGAGGCTCCAACTGGTCCAGAATGCGGCCGTGCAGGCGGTGTTGGGAGGGACTCGTCGCTCCCATGTAACACCGTTGCTGCGCGAGCTGCACTGGTTGCCGGTGGCCTTCCGGGTGCGCTTCAAGGTGTTGGTCATCATCTTCAAAGCGCTCCATGGCATCGGACCTGGATATCTCCGAGACCGCCTTCTGCCGCAGATTACCTCCCATCGGCCGGTACGCTCCCACAGAGTG
>NW_015388719.1:164817-167926 GCF_001527695.2 Protobothrops mucrosquamatus
AAAAAAGGAACAGGAACCCACCCAATCCTACAGCACTTCACTTCCTTCAGCTGAACATAGTCACTGTTTCCTGGCAGACTTCCCCTTCTCAACACATGTTCCCACGTCTCTTCCATGTCTTCTTCTCCAGAATGCCTGAAAAGAGCTACTCTTTCTCCCTATTCAACTCCCAACCACCATTGCCTACATAGACTTGTTTTTCTCTTCTTAATGGTCTAGTAACATGGACTCTTTTGTTCCTTTACAGCTTTTTCAAAACATCTGTTCAATTGTTCCTGTCAATCTTCCATACTCTATAGCAATGGGGTCCAAAGCTCCCTAATATGGTGCCTTTCAGTCAAGCTGTAACTCAGTTCTCCAAATTTCCCATCAGAATGAAAATTCCTAGAAGTTGGCATCCCATATGTCTGAAAGGCACCAGTTGTGCCTTAGTACAATATTTAGATTATTTGGCTTAGTAAATATTCCCTATCTCGACATTTTGCACCACCGTCATGTGAGAATGAAGGAAGAGTCTTTAACCTTGCTCTCAGGTTACAACCTGTTCTTTCCCTGGAACAGCCATTTGGATTTGGCGGCAAAAGGGGAAAGAGATTTCTTCTTTTCAGCCTGCCACCCTCACTCCCATCCCACATCTCCACATGGACTAAGGAAGTTATCCTGTTCTGGCTTAGCAGATTTTTTTCCTTTTATCCTTCTGAACTAAATGAATCATAGCTTTGTTAATGCCAAACCATGACACCCATATTTTTCCTTTGTTCAGTGGGACATCATGACAGAAACATGAGTTATATTTTAGGATAAAAAAAGTCTTGGTTCAAGAATGGAAGAATAGGCCTCAATTCTATAGTTACGTATGAAAACATAAACCTCAGTTAACTCAGTGGGTTGAATTGTTTAGACACTTATCTTCAGTGTTAGGATATTGAGTCTCTCTATCCAAAATACACTGAGACTATTCTTTACAGATCTTTATAACAGCATATTTGATGATTGTGGTTATAGGAGCAAAACTGTTTTTAACCATGTTGGGGTTTTTTTTTTTTGGAAAGCACTATGAGGACAAATGTAATTGGTCTCCTTTTCTTCATGTTCCTCCATAAATGCTACTAGAAAAGAATTACTCTTTCAAATCATTCTGACTTCAAATTGTATCAGCATATGATATTATTTCTTCTGGCTTAAATTGCAAAGCTCACTAAATTTGGTTGGAAATATATGACTATTTACTTCAGAGTCCTCTCCAAATCATTTCTGCAATATCCTGTAGAGAAAAACAACTTCCTGCTGCATTATGGTAGAAGCTGCTAAACATAATATAACTGTCAGTCAGCAGATATTTATGCCCCCAAAAGTGGAAGATACAAATCCACCTTTCATATGGAGAACTTTCCAGTAGCTTCCATTTACCTATCAGTTACAGAAGCTAAACTATTTTCTCTTTCATTTGCTGTGGGAAAGCAAGCAATCTTCAAAAGAGTGGACTTCAAAGCAGATATGTTTTTTTGTTGCATTGCTTTTTTGTGGCATGAAATATTTGGACATTTTGATTTCCTGTACAGTACCATAAATCATTTTTTCATTCGCTTGGTAATGGCTCCACTCTTACATATGAGTTAGAGCTGTTCTGTTTGCTAACCCTCCGTATGATTGGCCAGAATGAAGCATGGATCTGACATTTCAGAATTGCTTAAAACAGGAGTGCATAAATGAGGAAACACATATATTTATGCCTTTTCACTTCTACATATCAACTGACAGAGCAGAATAACATAACCTGCTAAAGAATTACAAAGAAAATATACAGAGCATACCAATGTGTCTAAACAAGCCTATGACTGTTTCGCTGGACTTTGAAGGCATGGCTTATAAATACAGCAGAATAAATTGGAAGATTCCTCAGGTGACATAGCAAACTATACAATAGGTGAGAAACAGCATTTTCTAGTCCTTCCCAGAAGAAAAAAGACAGGAAGAAAGACAAAGTTTCCCTCTTAAAAAATAGCCCATTAGCAAGAAGAGTTTCAGCCAGCCTTTTTTAAAACTGTGCATATAAGTCACCATTTAAATTGGCAATTCATCATCTGAAACTGAAGCCGTATTGTCTTATTTTCCATCACGAGATCTGGCTGCCTCATTAGGATTTAATCAACATTTAGTTGTACCTATTAGATGATCTTGCAAATAAGGAGATAATCAGGAAGTCCATTTTTGTGCGAATGGTGAGTATTTCAACCACATAATTAGATAAAAGAGAAGATTGCATCCAACTTGTCCTAACCAAAACTGAAACCTGATCATGAGCTAAAAGGTTACTTTGAAGGACTTTGATTTAGGGCCAACTACAATTACTTACATTTTTGGAATGTCCTCTTGGAACTATTCATGATACAACAATGACAAGTATTGCTTGCTGGCGATTACTAGAGGAAAATATGACCTCCATTTGTGAAGGAGAACATTGTTGTCACTGTTTCTTTAATCAACTTCCTCCCAGCTGTCTCCATCCTTTTTTGAAAGCATTGATGCTTAGACAAAGAAAATCCAAACATCCTTTTATTTGCTTTTTACTTCCTTTGTCCCAAAACAAACATTCATTTTATCATAGCTATCCTTATAATAATCTTCTGAGATATTATTAGTCCATATCACATAGGTAGGCAATCTGGTAATGCCTTCCAGATAATTTGATTATCATACATACATACATACATACATACATACATACATACATACATACATACATACATACATACATACAGCCTTCCATCCTTCCAAGGTTGGTAAAATGAGGAACCAGATTGTTGGGGGAAATATACTGATGCTGCAAACAGCTCAGAGAGTGCTCTAAAGCACTATAGGGTGGCATATAAGTCTAAGTGCTATTGCTGTTGCTATTGCTACTCGAGGAAGCATCTCACCAAAATGGAATTGGCCCACCCCACCCACTCCATCAGTCAAGGAACTTCAGATGGTGGGGTCCAGGAGGAGAGCTTTTTCTGCCATGGCTCTGGAACATCTTGCCACTGGAAATGAGATCCATCCCCATCCTCTTGGTCTCCCGAAAGGGTCTCAAAACCTAGCCCTGCTGATTGGTTTGAGACCCCCA
>NW_015388719.1:168632-171217 GCF_001527695.2 Protobothrops mucrosquamatus
AAGCATCTCACCAAAATGGAATTGGCCCACCCCACCCACTCCATCAGTCAAGGAACTTCAGATGGTGGGGTCCAGGAGGAGAGCTTTTTCTGCCATGGCTCTGGAACATCTTGCCACTGGAAATGAGATCCATCCCCATCCTCTTGGTCTCCCGAAAGGGTCTCAAAACCTAGCCCTGCTGATTGGTTTGAGACCCCCAGTGGGGGCATTCCACACTGGCAGTGGCTGATGGACTAAGAACAAAGATTGCACCTCTATACCACTTCTAGTTCCTAGTTTTATCCAATTCCTGTTAATTTTAATGTTTTTAACATTTTTAATGTTTCTCTATTCCTGCTTTTATTGTGCTGTAAGCTGCCCAGAGTCATTCTGATAGTGAGATGGGCAGCATATAAATTTAATAAATAAAATTATACATACATACATACATACATACATACATACATACATACATACATACATATAGCCGTGGTGGTGAACCTATGGCACGCATGCCACAGGTGGCACGCAGAGCCCTCTCTGTGGGCACGCGTGCCATCGCCCCAGTCCTAGGCCTTCAGCTGGGTTTTATAAAACCTTTTCGCTTTAGGCCTCCGCCGCTGTGTGCAAAAAAAAAAAAAAAAGGTTCAATCAATCAATCAATTTCAACTTCTCGCGGGAAAACAAAGATCTCGCAAAGTTGGAATTGATTGATTGAACTTTTTAATCCCACCCAGTCTGCCATTATCATCGCAGCCACGCCCACCCAATGGGCCACACCCACCCAATGGGCCATGCCCACCCGGCACCCAACAATACATAAGTGGGTTTGGGGTTGCAGTTTGGGCACTCGGTCTCTAAAAGGTTCGCAATCACTGATATAGGGGATGGGGCTGTCACCAAAGCTGTTTTGAGAATTGTTGGTAAAAATTGACACATGATTAAAAAGCATTACAAATAGCTGCATTCCGTATATTAGGATATTAGAATTTAGAACTCAATGATGACCCTTAAATTATATTCTGAGCTGGGAACAAGGTTTTCTTATGCATTGAAATTAAGAAAATTGGTTTTCAGTCTAAAAGCTTTTTCTGTGGACTTAGGTAGTTGTTACAAGAAGCCAATTTACTCTTGGATCAGTTTTGCCTATTATACATTATGGAGCAGGTTCAAAAAGGAGGGTTGCCCGCTCTACACAGTACTTGCCAATCATATTAATTTAGCCAGTGAATTAGCACTGTTTGTACCAGTGAACAAGGAATGTCAGCATCAGATGAAACATTTAAGAGATTAGTGCAGAGGACAATCTACCACACTTATTGCAAGTATATGGAATAAATGACCCAAGATGTCCTTTTCAACTCTGTCAACTACAATTCTGAGAGCATTATCTAATGTTCTGCCTTGTCTCCTGCATTAATTTATTGCCACTCTGCCCAAAACTATAGCAATAAAAACAGCACTATGCTGCAAAAGTGAGAGGTAGTAGCAGCGATAATTCAATTTATATTTTTTTTAGGGATGAGATTAAGGAAAAAAATGAAGATTCCCTGAAATCAAATTCAGTCCCTAAAATAGATTATATTTACCTTCATCTGAGATGTTTTTCAGCTTCCCAATAGCCTGGAATTTTCTGATAGTCTCCCATTCAAATTTTCACCAGATCCAACTAAATTCATTTTTGTTAAGATTGCTTATGGTTGACTAGGTGCCACCATGTGCTAATTTTGTGTTTTGTTTTGTTTTGTTTTAAAAAAATCTCTTCCCTAAACAAACTGCTCTTTGCCCCCCTCTTGACTTTTCTGATGCTCACACTCTTACTTCTGCACCAGTCATTAGAATAAATGATTGTAATGGCATCTGAGACTTGGTTTACTACTTGACACAATGCTTTCTTCTTTACATATAGATATATAATACAAAAGATATTTCTCAACCTGACTGCAGTCATGGGTTACTAAATGTTTAGAAAATGCAGGGATCCTCTAATTCAGTGTTTCTCAACCTTGGCAACTTTACGATGTGTGGACTTCAACTCCCAAAATTCTCCAGCTGTTTCTTTCTTTAGAAGAATGAGGTTTCACCTTTATTGTCAAATAACGTATTGCTTACCGTATATTTGTATTTGAATATGCTTTCCCACCCCAGCCTGTTTAAAGTCTCTTTTCAGCTAATTTTTGTGCCAAAAATAATCTAAAATAAAGAATTTATTTACTGCTTTAATCATTGTATATGCCCCATGCTACCAGTATGACTCTTTTCACAAACTTACCGGTCAAGAATGTTCCGCCCTAGAAATCTCTGAATACAAAAAGGCTAGAGGTGAATGGGTTTCTGGCTCAATGAAATCCCATTTTCATTGTCTATTTCCTCTTCATATTTTGCTTTTGGGGTTGCTTGAGCAAGATCGTCACCTCTCGCCTGGACTACTGTAACGCTCTTTACATGGGGCTCCCCATGGGGAGTATCCGGAGGCTCCAGCTGGTCCAGAATGCGGCCGCGCGGGCGGTGCTGGGGGCGACACGTCGCTCCCATGTAACACCGCTGCTGCGCGAGCTGCACTGGCTGCCAGTGGCCTTCCGGGTACGCTTTAAGGTGCTAGTCAC